>NW_026002143.1:1248550-1267815 GCF_001458135.2 Marmota marmota marmota | reverse complement strand
TACTTTTACGGTTGGGGAGAGAGTTAGATTTAGTCTTAGGGCTAGGGTTAGGGTTAGGTTTAGGGATATGGCTAAGTTAGGTCTAAGATTAGGAATAGGGTTTGTTTTAAGTTAGGCCTAAGTTTAAGATTAGGGTTGTGATTAAGGCTATGTTTAGTGCTAATATTGGCAAGAATTTGTGTTCAGGTTAGGGCTAGGATTATATCTAGGGCTAATGTCAGTTCTGGGGTTATGGTTATGGATTGTTTTAGTGTTAGGTTTTGGCTAAGTCTAATGTAAGGGCTAGGTTTACGGTAAAGGTCAGTTTGGAGCTAGAGGAATTATTAAGATCAGGGTCATGGTTAGGGTTTCTTTTAGGATTGAGTTTAGTGTTAAGGCTCAAATTAGCATTAGGGTTATGGTTAGGATAATGATAGGGTTAGATTTGGGGTTCAGGTTAAGTTTAGGGTAATTGATAGGGTTGGAGTTAGTGATAGGTTTCGTTTAGGCCTAGGCTTAGCATTTGGGAAAGACTTATATTTATGGTAATGGATACAGTTAGAGATCAGGTTAGGGCTAGGTTATGGTTAGGATTAGGTCTTGAGAAAGGGTTAGGCCTAGAATTAGCATTATTGTATGGGTTATGATTAGGGTAATGGATACAGTTACAGGTAAGGTTATAGCTAGAATTATGGTAAGGATTTGGTCTTCAGTTAGTGTTAGGATATGTGTTAGCACTAAGTTTAGGGTTAGTGTTATGTTTAGTGTAAGATTTAGGTTCTGAGCTATGATTAGGTTTAGAGCAAGGGTTAGGTTCAGGGTTATGTTTAGGGATAAGATTACGGTAAGTTTAAGATTAGGGTTAGGGTTAGGGTAATGGTTATAATTAAGGTTAGGGTTAGGGTTAGGTCTATGGTAAGGTTATGTTTAGGTTTATGGTAAGGGTTAGGGTTTGATTTAATTAGGGCTGTAGCGAATATTAGCTTAGGGTTATGTCTAGGGTTATATTTCTGTTTAGGGTTAGGATTATGGTTAGGGTTAAGGCTAGGGTTACAATTAGGGTTAGGGTTAGGGTAATGGGTAAGTTTAGAGCTAGGATTAGGGCTTGTGTTAAGGTTAGGATTAGGACTAGATTTATGATTAGATTCAGGGATAGTTCTAGGTTTAAATTTATACTAAGGGTTAGGTTTTGAGCTAGGATTAGGACTAAGGTGAGGATTAGGCTTGGGTTATGGCTAGGGTTATGGTTAGGTTTATGCTTAGGGCTAGGTTAAGGCATAGGTTTAGCTCTATATCTTGTTTTAGGTTTAGGCCTAGGGTTAAAGCTGAGGGTAATGTAAGAGCTAGGATTATGATTAGGGCTAGTTTTTGGGTTAGGGTTATGGCAAGATCTAGTGTTATGTTTATATTTTCAGTTAGGGTCAGGTTTAGAATTATGTTTATTTTAAAGGCAGAGTCAGTGTTTGGGTTAGAGTTCAATTTAGGATTACAGCCAGAATTAGGAGTAGGTTTAGGTCTAGGTGTAGGGTTAGTGTTTGTGTTAGGATAAGGGTTATTGGTAGGCCTAGGACTAGGTTTATGTTTAGGTCTAGGGCAAGTGAAAAGGCCAGATTTAGGATTAGGTTTAGGTCCAGGGCTAGTGTTTGGTTTTAGTCTAGTGTTAGGTTCAGGTTTAGAACTAGGGTTTGTGTTAGGGTCAGGATAAGGGTCAGGGTTAGTGTTTGGATTTGGGATAGGATTAGAGCTAGAATGAGGGCTAGGGTCAGGACTATTAATAAGGATAGGATTTTTGTTAGAGTAAGGATTAGGCATAGGTATAGGGCTACCATTACGGTTAGGGTTATTCATAGGATAAAAGATAGCCTTAGAGCTAGGGTTAGGGCTAGAGTTATGGTTATGGTTAATTCTGGGTTTAAGGCTCGGATTAGGGATAGATTTTGGGTTTGGTTTAGGGCTAATGATAGGGTAATGGCCAATGTAAGAACTAGGGTTACAATGAGGGTTAGTTTTAGGGTTCGGATTAGGGGAAGGTGTAGTGTTAGGGTTAGGTTTATGGTTATGTGATATTTAGAGCTAGGGTTAGTGTTAGGTTATGAGTCAGGGTCAGGGTGAGAGTTAGGACTTGAATTAGGAATAGGTTTAATTTTAGGTTTCAGTTTAAGGTTAGGAGGGTGTTTAGAGCTAGGGTGAGTGTTAGGATATGAGTCAGGGTCTGGGTTAGATTTAAGGTTAGGATTAGAATTCTAATTAAGGCTACCATTAGGTCTACATGTAGGGTTAGGGTTTGGTTTAAGTTAAGGTTTATGGTTAGGGCTATTGCTCAGTTTGTTTTACTTTTAGGGTTAGGGTTAGTGCTAGTTTTACTATTAGCATTAGGATTAGGGCTTGTTTTAGTGTTTGGCTTAGGCTTAGGGTTAGGGTTAAATTTTGAGTTAGGATTAGATCTAGGGTTAGGGCTAGGACTAAGTATAAGACAAGGGTTAGGCCTAGGGTTAGGGTCATGGTAATGATAAGCTTAAAACTAGGGATAGGTATAGTGTGAGAGTTAGAGTTAGTCTTAGTTCTAGGGTTAGGGCTAGGTTTATATATAAGTTAGCGTTATGGCCAGTGTTAGGGTTTGCTCTAGGTTGAGGGTCATTTTTAGACATAGGGTTTTTTTGGTTTTATTTAGAGTCAGAATAAGGGTCAGGGTTAGCGTAAGGGTTTAGGAAAAGATTAGAGCTAGAATGAGGGCTAGGGTCAGGACTATTAATAGGGTTTGGATTTTGGTTAGCCTAAAGATTAGGGATAGATATAGGGTTACCATTAGGGTTAAGGTTTCAATTAGGGTAAAGGAGAGAGCTAGAGCTAAGTTTAGGGCTAGAGTTAGGGTAGTGTTAGGGTTAAACTTAGGTTTAATGTTCGGATTAGGGCTAGTTTTGTGGTAGAGTTAGGGCTAGAAATAGGGCAATCACTAATATAAAAATTGGGTTAAAGCTAGGGTTAGTTATAGGGTTAGGGTTAGGGTTAGTGGTAGTTTTAGTGTTAGGGTTAAATTTAAGGTTAGGGTGATATTTAGATCTAGGGTTAGTTTACGATATGCATCAGAGTCAGGGTTAGGATTAGGACTCACATAAGGCCTAGGGTTACTGTTAAGTTTTGTTTTAAGTTTAGGATGGTTTTTCGAGCTAGGGTGAGTTTAGCATATGACTCAGTGTCAGGTATACTTTTAAAGTTATACTTTTAAAGATTAGGACTCGAATTAAGGCTATGGTTATGTCTAGGTGTAGTGTTAGGGTTTGGTTTAAGTTAGGTTTAGGGTTAGGTATTTTGTTCTTTTTTATTTTTTTTCTGCTCATGGTAGGGTTACAGCTAGTTTTATGATTAGAGTTAGGATTAGGTTTAGTGTTAGCATGAGGCTTAGGCTTAGGTTTAGGGCTAGGCCAAAGATTGGGCAAGGGTTAGGGCTAGGGTAAGAGTTATGGTAAGGGCTAGGATTATAACTAGTGATACAGCTAGTGTGAGAATTTTTGTTAGTCTTAGGGCTAAGGTTAGGGTTAGGGTTAGGAATTGGGCTAAATTAGGGCTAGGATTAGGTCTATGGTTAGTCTTCAGTTTAAGCATAGAATTAGGGTTAGATTTAGGATTTAGTTTAGGGTAAAGGATGGTGTTATGCTAGTTTTAGAGGTAGAGTGATATTTGGAATAAGGGTTAGGATTCGGGTTATGATTAAGGCTAGTTTTAGGGCTAGGATGAGGGCTATGGTTTGTTTTAGGGTTAAGGCTAGGATTAGGAGTATGACTAATTTCAAGTCTAGAATTAAGTTTAAAGATAGTTTTAAGTTTAGAATTATGGGAATGTCTAGTGTAAGGTTAAGGTTTAGGGTTAGGGTCAGGTTTAGGGCTAGGGGTACTATTAGGGTGAAGGTCTAGGTTAGGGTTTGGAATAGGTTAAGGCTTAAAGTTTGGGATTGACTTAGCATTAGGTTAAGGGTTTGGGAAAGATAGGCTTAGAATTAGGGTTCATGTTAGGTTTAGGGAAATGGATAGGGATAGGATTAGAGATAGGGTTAGGTTTAGGCCTAGGGTTAGCATTAGTGTTAGGGTTATTGTTACGGCAATGTATAGGGTTAGGTCTAGGGTTATGATTAGGTTATGTATAGGGTTAGGTCTATGGTTAAGATTAGGGCTAGGGCTAGGGTTAGGTTTAGGGTTAGGGGTAAAGCTCAGATTAGGACTTGAATTAGGGCTAGGATTTGGGGTAATTTAGTACTAGGGTTACGATTATGGCTAATGTAAGTACAGCAGTTACAATTAAGTCTAATTTTAGGGTTAAGATTAGGGCTAGGTTTAGTGTTAGTGTTAGTGTTAGGATTATGGTGATGTTTAGAGCTAGAATTAGTGTTATAGTCAGAGTCATTGTCAGTTTTTGTTTTATGGTATGGCTTAAAACTCAAATTAAGGCTAGGATTAGGGGTTGGTGTATGGTTATGGTTTGTATTTGTTTAAGGGCTAGGGATAGAGCTTATGTCTCGGTTTTGTTTTAGGGCTAAGGCTAGAATTAGGGCTAGTTTTAGGATTAGTGTTAGGGTCAGGGCTAGTGTTAGGGTTATGCTTAGGCTTTGGGTCAGGGTTAAATTTAGAGATAGATTATGATCTAAGGTTAGTACTTGAGCTATGGATAGGGCATGGATTAGGACTAAGTTTAGGGCTAGGTTTAGGTTTATGTTAAGGGATAGGGTTAGAACTGGTGATAGGGCTTTTGTGTGAGTTAGATTTATTCTTAGTTCTAGGGTTATGGTTAGATTTAAAGATAGGGTGAAATTAGGGCTAAAATTAGGGCTAGAATTAGTATTGGGGTTAGAGCTTGGGTTAGAGTTAAGGTTAGGGTTAATCTAGGTTTAGGGCTAGGATAAGGGCTGAGGTTTTTGTTAGGGTTAGGGCTAGGGCTAATTTCAGGTGTGGGGTTACTTTTCGGAAAGGACAATTTTAGGATTATGTTTATGGCTAGTTCTAGTTTAAGTGTTAGGTTTAGGATTAAGGGTAAGATTTAGAGCTAGGGGAATTATTAGGGTCAGGATTAGGTTAGAGTTTGGTTGAGGTTAGGCTTTAGGGTTAGGGCTCAAATAAGCCTTAGGTAAGGGTTAGGGTAATGATAGTTTTTTGTTTAGGGTTCAGGTTAGGTTTACAGTAATTGATAGGATTAGGTTTAGCGATAGGGTTTGTGTTAGGCCTAGGGTTAGCATTAGGGTAAGGATAATGGTTAGGATAATGGATAGGGTTAGAGCTAAAGTTAGAGCTAGGGTTATGGTCAGGAATAGGTCTTGAGTTAGGGTTAGGTTTAGGGTTAGAAATAGGGTTAGTTTTAGGGTTATGTTTAACATAAGGGTTAGGTTTTGAGCTAGGGTTAGGGCTAGGACGAGGGTTAGGCTTAGAGTGAGGTCTAGGGATAAGATTAGAGTATAGTTACAGTTAGGATTGGATTAGGGCTAGCAACATCATTAGGGGTAGATGTAGGGTTAGAGTAATAGATATGGTTACATGTAGGCATAGGGTTATGGTTAGTGTTACATTGAAGTTTTGGTTTAGGGTTACAGCTATGGTTATGTTTAGGTTTATGGTAAGGGTTTGGCTTTTACCTAGAGCTAGGTCTATGGCAAGTGTGAGGTTTAGGGTTAGGTCTAGTGTTAGTTTTCTGGTTAGTACTTACATTAGCTGTATCTCTAAGAAGAGAGTTAACATAACCCAAAACCTAGCCCTAATCCACGACACAACCCTAGCTTTAACCCTAACTCTAACCCTAAATCTAGCTCTAACCCTTATTCTAAACTTGACCCTAAATTTAATCCTTGCACTAAATTTAAAACTAACCCTACCCCTAGCCCTTAATTTAACCATAACCCTAACCGTAACCCTAGCTCTAACCCTATCCATTACCTTAACCCTAACCCTAACCCTAATGCTAATCCTCACCCTGACCCTACCACTAACCCTAAACCTAACCTATTCATTACCATTAACTTAACCTGAACCTAATCCTAAAAAATGTTATTACCCTAACTGTAACCTTAATCCTAATGCTAACTCGAGCCTTAAATTTAACACTAACCCTAACCCTAACACTCTATCCCTCACACTAACACTAATCCTAAAACTAATCCTAAAAGTAACCCTAAACCTAACCCGAATGCTAACCCTACCACTAACACTAAAACTAACCCTGACACTAACAATAATACAAACACTAACCCTATCCCTAAACCTAACCCTAAACCTAATACTAACCCTAACACTAACCCCAAACCTATCCCTAACCCTAACATTATTGTTAACTGAAATCCTAACCCTATCTCTAAACCTAACATGAAACCTAACCCTAAACCTAACAATAAACCTAACACTAACCCTAACCCTAACACTAATCCTAAACTTAATCATAAACCTAACATTAACCCTAACACAAACCCTAACCCTAAAACTAACCCTAATCCAAACATAAAAATAACCATAACACTAACCCTATCACAAATCATAAAGCAAAACCTAACACTAATACTAATTCTAATACTACCCTATCCGAACCATAAACCTAACCTAACACTTACCATAACCCTAAACTTAAACCTAACCCTAAACCTATCCCTAACACTAATGAAAACCCTAACTATAACCCTTAACCTAACACTGACCCTAAACCTAATCCTAAACCTAACACAAAATTTAAGCCTAACACTAACCCAAACACTAAGGCTAACCCTAACATTAACACTAAACCTAACTCTAACCCTAACCCAAACCTTACACTAACGCTAACCCTAACCCAAAATCTAACACAAACCCTAACCATAAACCTAACTCTAACACTAAACTAACACTAACCCTAAACTTAAATTTAACCCTAATGCTAATCCTAAATGTAATCCCAACCCTAACCCAACCCTAACCCTAACACAAACCCTAACCCTATCCATAACACTAAACTTAACCCTAATCCTAAACCTAACCCTAAAACTTGTGACAGTAGGCCTATACTAAAGCATATAAAAACAACTTTATCCAAGAGTCCTTTAGGAGATAACAGAGAAATATGCATGTACTGATATACTCTATCAATTTTTTGGACAGATTTCTTTCATACTGTGCTGCATTTATCCCCTAGCTTTCTCAACTAGGGTGCCCAAGTTTGGAAATTCTACTGTCAAAGGTTTCATAAAAAAGTTAGGGTTAGGGGAAGAGCTTGGGTTAGAGCTAGTATTAGGGTTAGAGTTAGTTTTATTCAGAATAAATATGACTAACCCTAACCCTAACACTAACACTAACCCTAAACCTAAGACAAACCTTAACCAAAACCATAATTCTAAACTTAACCTAACCCTAACCCTAATCACAACCTAACCTTTATCCTAACCTTAACAGTAATCATAACGCTAAACCTAATCCTAACACTAAACCTAACTCCAAACCTAAAGCTATCACTGACCCTAAATGTAAACGTAAGTCTAAACCTAACAAAAACCCCAACCCTAACAGTAACAGTAACCTTAAAATGAACCATTAACCTAACCCTAAACTTAAACCTAAAACTAACAGTAACCCTAACAGAAACCCTAACACTTACCCTAACTCTAACCCTAACTCTAACCCTAATCCTATCTGTAACACTAACACTAAACCTAAACCTAATTCTAAAACAAACCTTAACCCTAAACCTGAACCTAACTCTTAAACTAACCCTAACCCTTAACATAACCCTAACCCTAACATTTACCCTAAACATAAGCCTAAACCTAACCCTAAACCTAACACTAAACCTAATCCTAAATCTTACCAGATCCCTAAACCTAACCCTAACCTGAACATTAAACCGAACACTAACCCAAACAATAACACTAACGCTGAAAAAAATTTAACCCTAATCAGAAACCTAACACTAACAATAACCCTAGGCATAAGACTAAACCTAAAACTAACCAGAACACTAACCCTAATGCTAACCATAACATTAATCCTTAACCTAACCCTAATGCTAACCCTAACACTAACCCTGTACTTAACCATAACCCTAAACATAACTATAACCCTAAACCTAACCCTAACAAAAACCATAACCCTAACACTAAACCTAAACCAAACCTAACCCTAACCCTAACACTAACCTTATAACAAACACAAAAACTTACAGTAACCCTAACCATAAAACTAATCCTACCCATAAACCTAACCTAACAATAAATCTAATCTCAACCCTAACACAAAACTTAACAATAACCCTAACCCTAACCGTAATCCTAATCAAATCCTGATTGCAACCATAACCCTAAACCTAACACTAAAACTAACAATAACCCTAAGTCTTCTATTAACCCTACATGTAACACAAACACTAACCCTAAACGTAAAACTAATAATAACTCTAACACTAACCCTAACACTAACCCTAAACCTAACCATAACTCTAACCCTAACACTAAACCTAACCCAACGTGTAAGCCTAAAACTAACCCTAAATATAACCCTAATGCTAACCCTAACACTAATCTTAACCCTAAACCCAACCCTAAATCTAATCCTAGCTGTAATACCAACCCTAACCCTAACAACAACCCTGACACAAACACTTACACTAACCCTACCACTAAACCAAAACCTAAACTTAACCCTAACCGTAAACATATTATTAACACTAACAAAAACCCTAACACAAACACTAACCCTAACCCAAATATAAAACTAAAACTAACCGTAACCTTAACCCTAACCATAATTTTAATCATAAACCTAAACCTAACCTAACCCTAAACCTAACACAAAACCTAACCCTAAATCTAATGATAACCCTAACACAACACCTAACGCTAACCCTAAACCTAAACCTAACACTAAATGTAACCCTAACCCTAACACTAACACTAACCTTATCCCTAAAATTAACACTAACCCTAACTGTTAACATAACTTTAACACTAACCCTAACCCTAACGAAACCCTAAACCAAAGTCTAACTCTACAATACTAATAACCCTAACACTAACCCTAACCCTAACATGAACCCTAACCCTAAACCTAATACTAACTCTAACTCTAACCCTAACCCTAACACTAGCACTAAACCTATCACTAAATCTAACCATAAACCTAACACTGAACTTAACCCCAACATAAAACCAAACCCTAAATATAATCCTAACCCTAACCCTAACAGTAAACCTAAACCTAACCATAACCCTAAATCTAACCCTATTTTAATCATATAGCTAACACTTACTCTAAGGCTAACCCTATAAAAGAACCTAACCCTAACCCTAACCCTACTACAAACCCTAATCCTAACACTAACACTAAACCTAACACTAACCCTAAACCTAACTCAAACCCTAAATATAAATTGACCCAGCCCTAACCCCAACAATAAACATAATACTAACCATAACACTATTCCTTAGCTTAACATTGACCCTAACACTAATACTAAACCTAAACATAACCCTAAACAAAACCATAACACTAACACTAACACTAACCCGAACACTCACTCTAAACCTATCCCTAACCCTTACACTATCCATAAAACTCACCTTAACCCTAAACATAAAACTAACACTAAACCTAAACATAACCCTAATCCTAAAAATCATGCTAACCCTAACCTAACACAAACCCTAACCCTAACCCTAACACTAACACTAACATAAAACCTATACTTATCCATAACCTTAATACTAACACTAACCCTAACCCTCAATCTAACCCTAAACCTAACACTAACTTTAAACCCTGACACTAAACCTAACACTAACTCTAATGCAAAAATTAACACTAACACTAACCCTAACACTAATCATAATCCTACCTGTAAACATAACCTTATACTTACCTTGAACCTAACATTAACACAAATCCTAACCCTAATCCTAACACAAACTTTAATCCTACCAGTAAAACTAACCTTACACTTACCTTAAACCTAATCTTAACACAAACCATAACCGTAACCTTAACACTAACCCTATCTCTAACCCACCCATAACAGTGACCCTAACCCTAACCCTAAACCTCACCATAACATGAACTCTAATGCAAAATTTAACACTAACCATAAACCTAACCTTAACCCTAAACCTAATGCGAATCCTTACCCTAAATATAACCTAACCCTTAAATTAACACCAACCCTAACACTAACACTAAACCTAACTTTAACCATAACCCTATCCCAAACCAGAACCTTAACCCTAAACCTAACACTAACAATAACTCTAACTTTTACACTAACCTTAACGCCAACGCTAACACTAACCCTAAACCTAACCCTAATGCTAACACTAATCTAACTATAACGCAACCCTTACATTTATCCTAACCCTAACCAAAACCTAACACTAACCCTATCCGTAACCTTAATGCTAACACTAAACCTAATCCTAAAACTAATGCTAATTCTAAAATAAACCCTAATCCTAACTCTAACACAAACACTAACCCTAACCCTAATAATATCACTAAACTTAACTCAATCCAAATCACTAACCCTAACCATTATTCTAACCCTGACATTAACGCTAACACTAAACCTAAACCTAATCATAACCATAACCCTAAAAATAACAGTAACCCTAATGCTAACCCTAACATTAACCCTAAACTTAACTACAATGCTAATCCTAACACTAACCCTAACTTTAACCGAACCCTAACACTAACCCTAACCCTTACCCTAAACCAAAAGCTAACCCTAATGCTAATCCAAAGCCTAACGCTAATTCTAACCTTAATACTAATCTTAAAACTAACCCTAACCCTATCCTACAACCTAACCCTAACCATAATGCTAACACTAACCCTGAACTAACGCTAACCCTAACATTAATATTAACCCAAACCCTACCACAAACACTAACCCTAACCCTAACCCTAACACTATACTAAAACATAATTCTAACAGAAAGTCTAACCCTAATCCTCATCTTAACCCTAACCCTATACCTAACCCTAACACAAACCCTCACCCTAAACCTAGCACAAACTCTAACCCTAACACTGACACTAACCAAAACACCAATCCTAACAGTAACCCTAACACAAACCCTAAGGCTAACCATAACCCTAACCATAACCTAACCCTAATTCTAACCTAAACCTTACCCTAATCCTAATCCTAACACTAACACTAAAACTAACCTTAAACATAAATCTAATGTTATCACTAACAATAACCCTAACCCAATAGCTAACCCTAAATTTAACCCTAACCCAAACCTTAACTCTAACCCTAACCCCAAACTAACCCTAACCATAAACTTAACCTGAATCCTAATCATAACCATTAACCTAATGTTAACCCTAAACTTCAAATTAATACTAACCCTAACACTAATCATAACACTAACCCTAACCCTAAACACTAACAATAACCCTAAACCTAACACTAATTCTATCCGTAACCATAACTCAAACCCTAACACTTACCCTAATCCTAACCCAAACCCTAACACTAACCCTAACACCAACCCTAACCCTATCACTAACACTAACCCTAAAGATAACCCTAAACCTATCACTATCACTAACACTAACCCTAACCCGAACACTAACACTAACCCTAACCCTAACACTAACCGAACAATAACACCAAACCTAAATTTGAAAATAAATGTAAACTTAACACTGGTCCTAACCCTAACCATTACCCAAACAATAACCATATCCCTAAACCTAACTCTAACACTAATCGTAAACCTAACCCTAATTCTAACTGTAACATTAACCCTAACCCTAATCCTAACAATAAACCTAAACCTATACCTAACCCTACCACTATCCATAAACCTAACACTAACTTTAATCCAAGCACTAAAACTTACCATAACCCTAGACCTCAACCTAAACCCAACTCTAACACTCACCTTAACCCTAACCTTAACATGAAATGTAACCCTAATTCTAACACTAACCCTAACCGTATTTCTAACCATAACACTAACCTTAAACCTAACCCTTACAAAAACTCTAACTGTAACCCCAATGCTAACAATAAACCTTACTCTAACCCTAATCCTAACACTAAAAATAACCCTAAATCTTAACCTAACCCTAATCCGAACTGTAACCCTAAACCTAATATTTACACTAACCTAAACAAACTCTAACATTAAGCCTAAAACTTACCCTAACCTAAACCTTTCCCTAACCCTAAGCCTAACTCAAATCTTAACACTAAACCTAACCTTAAACCTAAAACTAACCCTAATCCTAAACGTTACCCTACCCTATCCCTAACTTAACACCTAACCCTAACGCTATCACTAACACTAGCACTCACCCTAACCCTAACACTAACCCTGAATCTTACCCTAAACCTAACCCTAACCATAATGCTAACATTAACACTAAATCTAATCTGAACCCTACCACTAACCCTAACCCGAACACTAACACTAACTCTATTCTTAATCATAACCCTACCCTTAATTCTAAGCCTAATGCAAACCCTAACAAAAACCTTATCCTGAAACCTAACACAATCCTAACCCTAACATTACCAAAATCTAAACCTAACTGTAAGAGTAATCATGAATCTAAAGCTAAAACTAACCCTAACCCTAACACAAACCCTTACCCTAACCCTAATCCTAACCATAACACTAACCGTTACCCAAACCCTAACCCTAATATTAACCAAAAACCATTCCCTAAACCAACACTATACCTAACACTACCTGTAACCCTAACACTAACACTAAACCTAACACTAAACCCAAACCTATCTGTGTCGCTAAAACTAACACTAACACTAGCAGGAAGCCTAACCCTAATCCTAACACTAACCCTAACCCTAACCCTAAACCTATTACTAATACTAATCCTAACCCTAAGCCTAACCCTAACCCTAAACCTAACACTAACCCTAACCCTAATCCTAACCCAAATCCTAACATAACCCTAGCTATAACCCTAATGTGAAACCCAATCAGAACCCTAACTCTAACCTTATCGCTTACCTATATCTAAACCTAAACCTACACTAACCCTAACCCTATCCTTATCACTTACCTAAATCTAAACCTAAACCTACACTAACCCTAACCCTAAGACTAAACCTAAACCTAAACCTCAAAATATACCTAACTCTAACACTAATCCTAACCCTAACACTAACCCTGTCTGTAATCCAAAACCTAACCCTAAACATAACACTAACTGTACACCTAACCCTAACCCTAACACTAAATCTAAACCTAACCCTAACACTAACCCTAACACTAACCCTAATCTGTACCATTACTCTATCCCTAACCCTAAGCCTAACCTAACCCTAAACCTAACACTAACGCTAATCCTAATCCTAACACTAACACTAACCCTAAATGCAACACTAAGCCTAACCCGAACCGTAACTCTAACCCAAACCCTAACCCTAACACTAACCTAACCCTAATCTGAACTGAAATCCTAAGCCTAAACCTCATCTGAACACAAAACTTAACCCTAATACTAACACTACCCATAACCCTAACCCTAACTAAACCTAAACCTAATAGTAACACTAACACTAAACCTAAGCCTAACCCTAACACTAATACTAACACTAACTCACTAACTCTAACCGTAATGCTAAAACTTTCACTAAAACTAAACCTAACCCTAATACTAACTGTAACACTAAACCTAATCCTAACTCTAACCCTAACACTAACAGTAAACCTAAACCTAAGCCTAACATTAACACTATCCCTAACGATAACACTAACCCTAACCCTAATGCTAACACTAACTCTAACCCTAATACAAACACAATCTCTAAGCCTAATCCTAACCTTTACCCTAATCCTATCCCAATCCCTAACACAAAACCTAATTCTAACACTAACATTAACCCTAACACAAACTCAAACCCTAACACTTACCCTAATACTAAACATAACCCTATCCCTAACACTAACACTAACCCTAACAAAACACTCATGCTTACCATAACCCTAACCCTAACCTAACCCTAACCCTAAACCTAACCTAAACCTTTCCCTAACCCTAACACTAAACATAAAACTAAACTTAACCTAAATCTAACGATAATACTAACAATAAACTTAACCCTAAACCTAACCCTAAATTTAACCATAACACAAACCTTAACCCTAACACTAATTTGAACCTAACCGTATCCCAACACTAACCCTAATCTGAATCCTAACTGTAACCGCAACCCTAACCCTAAACCTAACCCTCACCCTAAGACAAACACTTACACTAATGCTAACACTAAACCAAACCCTAACCCTAACCCTAACCTTAACCATAACCCTAAGACTAAGACAAACCCTAATCCTAACACTAAATCTAACTCTTTCCATAACCGTAATCCTAACCCTAATGATTACCCTAACACTAACCTTACCCCTATAACTAACACTAACACTAACACTAATCCTAACCCTAACCCAAACACTAAACTTAACCACAACCCTTACCCTATCACTAACACTACCCTAAACATAAGCCTAACACTAACCCTAAACCTATCTCTAATCCTAACACTATCAATAACCCTAACCCTAAAACTAACCCAAACAATAAAACTGACCCAAAACTAAACCTAACCATAACACTAATCCTAACACTCATGCTAACCCTAACCCTTACATGAACCCTAACGCTAACACTAACACTAACTCTAATTTTATACCTAAACCTAACACTAACCCTAAACCTAACTCTTACCATAACTCTCATTCTAACCCTAACCTTAACACAAACACTAATATTAACCCTAACATAAACCTAACACTATTCTGAACTGTAACCCTTATCCTAACACAAAACCCTAACACTAAACCGAAAACTAACCAGAACCTAACTCTAACACTAAACCTAAACCTAAATCCACACCTAACCCTAAAACTTACACTAACCCTAAGCATAAACCGAGCACTAATGATACCCCTCACACTAACCCTAACTCTAAACCTAACCCTAACCTTAACATTAACCCTATCACTAACCTTAACTCTATCACTGACACTAACACTAACCCTAACACTAATCTTAACCTTAACGCAAACACTGACCCTAACCTGAACCCTAACCCTATCACTAACCTTAAACATAACCCTAAACCTATCACTAAACCTAACCATAACCGTAATACTAACATTAACTGTAACCCTAACCCTAACCTAAAAATAACACTCACTCTAACCCTAAAACTAAACGTAAACTTAACACTAACCCTATAACTAACCTTTATCCTAACATTAACCCTATTCCTAAACATAAACTTAACACTAATACTAAAACTATCAGTAACCCTAACTGTAGCATTAACCCTGAATTTCAGACTAACACTAATCCTAAATCTATCCCTAACCTTAACACTATCCGTAACCCTAACCCTAAATTTAACTAAAACACTAAAACTAACACTAAACCTAACTCTTACCCTAACCCTAGCACTCACACTAACTCTAATCCTTACACAAACTCTAACCTTAACTCTAAGAGTAACTATCCCTAATCCTAACACTAACCCTAAACCTATCCCTTACAATAACTGTAACCCTAAACCTAAACCTAGAACTAAACCTAACACTAAACTTAAACCTAACCATATCTCTAACCCTAACACTTAATCTAACCCTGATCCGAACTGTAACCCTAAACTTAATACGAACCCTAACCCTAACGTTAACACAAACCCTAACACTAAGCCTAAAACTAATTCTAACCTAACCCTAACACTAACTCTCACCATACCCCTAAACCCAAAACCTAACACGAAACCTAACCTTAAACCTAAACCTAAACCTAACCCTCAAGCTCAACCTAACCCTAACCCTAACCCTAACCCTAAACCGAGCACTAACCCTAACCCTAATCCTAACCCTAACCCTAACCCTAACACTTACCCTAATACTAACACTAACCCTAACAATAACCCTAAAACTTGCCCTAACCCTAACACTAACCCTCACCCTAATGTTAACCCGAACACTAATTCTAAACCTTGTCCTAATTGCAAACCTAAATTTAACCCTAAACCTAAACTTAATCCTAGCACAAACCCTAACCCAAACCATAACATTAAACCTAACCCAAAAACCTAAACCTAACGCTGACCCTAAACCTAAATCTAAACATAACCATAACATTAACACTAACTGTAACCATAACAGTAACCCTAAACCTATCCATAATGGTAACACTGTATTTAAAACTAACCCTAACCCTAACCCTTACACTAAACCTAACCTTAACCCTAAACCTTAACCTAAGATGAACCACTACCCTAACCCTAACACTAAACCTAACTCTAACAATAACCCTAAACCTAACAATAACCCTAAACCTAACCATAACCCTAATACTAACACTAACACTAAACTTATCCCTAACCCTAACACTAAACCTAAACCTAATCCTAAACATAAGCTTATCCCAAACATGAAACCTAACCCTAACCCAAACATTAACCCTAAACTTAAAACTAACCCTAACACTAAACCTAACCCTAACACTAAACCTAACCTTATCACTGACCCTAACACTAACCCTACACGTAACACTAACCCTAACCCTAACCCAAACACAAAACCTAACCCTAACCCTCACACTAACCCTAAACCTAAACCTAACCCTATCTTTAACACTATCCTTATTCCTAACACTAACCTAAACCTATCACAAAACCTAACACAAAACCTAACCCTAACCCTAACGCGAACACTATACCTACCACTAAACCTCACTCAAACCCTAACACTAACTCTAAACCTAATCTTATCACATATCCTAATTTTAACCCTAACACTCACCCTACACTAACCCTCAAACTTAACATAAAACTAACACTAATCCTAACCTAAAACTAACATTAACCCTAACCCTAACTTAACACAAACCCAAACCCTATCCCTAATCCTAATCCTAATTTAACCATAATCATAACAATAACTATAACCCTAACTGTAATCCTAACACTAAATCTAACTTTAAACCTAACACTAAACATAACCTTAAAACTTACCCTAACCCTAACCCTAACACTAACCCTAAGCCTCACCCTAATCCTAACACTAACCCTAACACTAACCATAACCCTAACCATAACCATAACCCTAACAGGAACCCTAACCCTAATCCTAAATCTAACCCTAAACCTACAACTAACCCTAACACTAACACGAACCCTGACCCTAAATCTAAAAATAATTCTAATCCTAACCCTAATCCTATCATGAACCCTATCCCTAAGCCTAACTCTAAACCTAATATTAACACTAACCATAACCCTAACCATAAACCTAATCCTAAACTAACACTGACCCAAATTTGACAGTAACCATAAACCTAACATAAAACTTATACTGACGGTAACCCTAAACCTAACCCTAATCATAACCATAACCATTACCCTAACACTAATATAACCCTAAGCCTAACCGTAAAACAAACCTTAACTCAAACCATAACCCTAAATTTTACCTAACCCTAACACTTACCTTACCCTAACCCTAAACCCAACACTAAACCTAACACTAACTCTAACTCAAATGTTAAAAACTAACAAAACCCTAATCATAATCCAAAGAGTAAGAAAAAACATAACCCTAAACCTAACAATCATAATAACCCAGAAATTATCCCTAACTCTAACACTAAAGCTAACTCTAAACTTAACCCCAAAACTTACAATAACCCGAAAACTAACCATAAAACTAACCCAAACACAAAACCTAAACTTAAAACTAACCTTAACACTAACTCTAATCCTAACCCTAAACCTACCCTAACACTAACTATAAGTTTCAACTTAACCCCAACACTAACACTAACACTAACCCTAACCTTAATTTGAACAATATCCTTAAACCTAACTCTAACACTAAAACAAACACTAATACTAACCATAACCATAACCCAAAATGTAACACTAACTGTAACCATAAATCTGAAGCTAAACCTAACACTAACCCTAACACTAACCCTACCCTAATCCTAACCCTAATACTAAACCCTAAATATAACACTAACCCTAACACTAAACCTTACACTAACACTAAACTTAAACCTAAACCTAACCCTAACATTAAACTCAAGCCTAACCTTAACCCCAAACATAACCCGGAACCTAACCCTAACTCTAACCCTAATACTAACCGTAACACTAACCCTAAACCTAACCCTAATACAAAACTTAAACCTAAACCTAACAATACCACAATCCATGACCTTAACCCTAAACCTAATCATAAACCTAACCCTAACCCTAACACTAACCCAAACCCTAACTCTAACCCATATATTAAAGTAAACCTAACACTAAATCTAACCATAACACTAACCCTAAACTTAACCCTAAATAAAACACTTAACCCTAACCCTAACACTAACTCTAAACCTATCCCTAATCTTAACACTATTCCTAACCATAACCCTAACCCTAACACTAACAGTAAGCCTAAACCTAACTCTAAACCTAACACTAACAGTAAGCCTAATCCTAAATATAACCCTAACTATAACAGTAACCCTAATCCTAATCCTAACATGAACCCTAATCCTTTTTTTTGGAATGTATCACTACTATATATTTCTTTTAATTTATTTTTTATTGGTTGTTCAAAACATTATAAAGCTCTTGACATATCATATTTCATACATTAGATTCAAGTTGGTTATGAACTCCCAATTTTACCCCAAATACAGATTGCAGAATCACATCGGTTACACATCCACATTTTTACATAATGCCCTATTAGTAACTGTTGTATTCTGCTACCTTTCCTATCCTCTACTATCCCCCCTCCCTCCCCTCCCATCTTCTCTCTCTACCCCATCCACTGTAATTCATTTCTCTCCTTGTTTATTTTCCCATTCCCCTCACAACCTCTTATATGTAATTTTGTATAACAATGAGGGTCTCCCTCCATTACCATGCAATTTCCCTTTTCTCTCCCTTTCCATCCCACCTCATGTATCTGTTTAATGTTGATCTTTTCTTCCTGCTCTCCTCCCTGCTCTGTTCTTAGTTGCTCTCATTATATCAAAGAAGACATTTGGCATTTGTTTTTTAGGGATTGGCTAGCTTCACTAAGCATAATCTGCTCTAGTGCCATCCATTTCCCTGCAAATTCTATGATTTTGTCATTTTTTAGTGCTGTGTAATACTCCATGATGTATAAATGCCACATTTTTTTTTTTATCCATTCATCTATTGAAGGGCATCTGGGTTGGTTCCACAGTCTAGCAATTGTGAATTGTGCTGCTATGAACATCGATGTAGCAGTATCCCTGTAGTACGCTCTTTTAAGG
>NW_026002143.1:1240940-1242882 GCF_001458135.2 Marmota marmota marmota | reverse complement strand
AAACCAAACCTACGAGTCATCGGGATAGAAGAAGGTACAGAGATTCAAACCAAGGGAATGAGTAACCTGCTGAATGAAATAATTACAGAAAACTTTCCAGAAATAAAAAAGGAAACGGATATACAAATTGTAGATGCATACAGGACACCGAGCACACAAAATCACAGTAGACCAACGCCAAGACACATTGTTATGAAGATATCCAATATGAACCCTAATCCTAACTCTAACACTAACAATAATCCTAAACCTAACCCTATTGCTAACACTAACCCTAAACCTAACCATAACCCTAACGCACACACTAACACTTATCCTTATACTATCAATAACCCTAAACTTAAACCTAAACCTAACACTAATGCTAACCCTATCCTAACATGAACCTTACCCCTAAACCTAACCCTAATTAAAACCATAACCCCAACTCTAAACCTAACCTTAACACTACCTCAAATCCTAAATCTAATCTAAAATAACCGTAACCCTAAACATAAACCTAACCCAAATCCTAATCATAACCGTAACTTTAACTATAGCACTAACCCTAAACCTAACACTAAACTTAACCCTAAACCTAACTCTAAATCTAACACTCAAAATAGCCCTAACTCTATGGTAATATTAACTGTAATCATAACCCTAATCCTAACCCTAACACTAACTTTAACCCTAATGTTAACCCTAACCCTAACCCTAAAACTAACACTAAGTCTAACCCTAAAGTTAACCTAAACCAAAACTAACCCTAACCATAACCCTAACACGTACCATAAACCTAACCCTAACCCGATGTAAACCTAAACCTAACCCTATCCCTAACATGAACCCTAACCCAAAACCTAAACCTAACCCTAACACTCACCCTAAATATAACCCTAACCCTAACCTAACCCTAAGCCTAAACCTAACCCTAACCCTAAACATAACACTAAACCTAAAGCTAACACTAACCTTAACCCTAACCCAAACCCTATCCCTAAAACTCACCCTAACACTAACTCTAATTTAACACTGAATCTAATCATAACCCTACACCTAACCCTAATCCTTACCTTAACCCTAACCCTAACCCTAACACCAACAATAAACCTAACAATAACCCTAACCCTAACACTAACTCTAACACAAACAATAACACTAACCCTAACCTGACCCTAACCATAACACAAACCCTAATCGTAAACATAACCCTAACCCTAAACTTACCTACCCCTACCACTAACCTAACACTAACCCTAATCCTAAAACCAACCCAAACTCTAACCATAACCCTAACCCTAAACCTAACCAAAAAACTAATTCTAACTCTAAATCTAACACTACCCATAACACTAACCTAAACCTTAAACTAACCCTAACCCTAACTCTAACATGAACTCTAACACTAACACTAAGCCTAAACCTAAACCTAACCCTAAACATAATCCTAACACTACCCATAAACCTACCCGAAATCTAACACTAACCATAATCCTAACCCTAAATCTAAACCTAATCTTAACCATAACACTAACCATAACCCTAAACCGAATCCTTACCTAACCCTAACAGTAACCCTAACACTAACAATAACATCAACCCTAACCCTAACCCAAAACTGTAACCGAGCCCTAACCCTAACCCTAACACTAACCCAAACCATAACCCTATCCCTAAACCTAATCCTTACATATAAAAATAACCTATCTCTGAACCTGACATTAACCCTAATCCTAACACTAACTCTAAACCTAAACCTAATTATAACGCTAAAGCAAACACTAACGCTAACCCTAACTGTAAGCCAAACACTAACACTAATCCTAATCATAAGTCTAAAAGTAACCCTAACCTAACCCTAACCTGAACCCTAAGCCAAACCCTAACCCTAACCAAAATCTAACTTTAACCCAATCCTTAACATGAACCCTGAACCCAAACCTAAACCCAACCCTAAAAC
>NW_026002143.1:1227696-1236526 GCF_001458135.2 Marmota marmota marmota | reverse complement strand
GTGAGGATGTGGGAGAAAAGGCACACTCATACATTGCTGGTGGGATTGCAAATTGGTGCAACCACTATGGAAAGCAGTATGGAGGTTTTTTAAAAACTTGGAATACAACCACTTTTTGAACCAGCTATCCCAATTCTTGGTCTATACCTAAAGGACTTATAAACAGCATACTACAGTGATGCAGCCACATCAATATTTATAGCAGCATAATTCACAGTAGCCAAACTGTGGAACCAACCGAGGTGTCCTTCAATAGATTAATGGATACAGAAACTGTTGTGTATACACATAGTGGGATTTATTCAGCATTAAAAGAGAATAAAATCATGGCATTTGCAGGAAAATGGATGGAGTTGGACAATATCTTGCTAAATGAAGTAAGCCAATCCCTAAAAAACAAAGCCAAATGTTTTCTTTGATATAAGGGGAGTAACTAAGAAGAGAGTTGGGATGAAGAGCATGAGAAGAAGATTAACATTAAACAGGGGTGAGAGGTGGGAGGGAAAAGGAAAGAGAAGGGAAATTGCATGGAAATGGAAGGAGACCCTCATGGTTATACAAAATTACATACAAGAGAATGTGAGGGGAAAGGGGGAAAAAAACAAGGGGGAGAAATGAATTACAGTAGATGGGGTAGAGAGAGAAGATGGAAGGGGAGGGGATGGGGGATAGTAGAGGATAGGAAATGCAGCAGAATACAACAGACACTAGTATAGCAATATGTAAAACAGTGGATGTGTAACCAATGTGATGCTGCAATCTGTATACGGGGTAAAAATGGGAGTTCATAACCCACTTGAATCAAAGTGTGAAATATGATTTGTCAAGAACTATGTAATGTTTTGAACAACCAACAATAAAAATTAAAAAAAAAAGATGTCTTAGACTTGAATTTCAGGTACCTCGGGGACTGCCATATGGAATTGCCAAGTTAAGAGGTTGAGTCTGAGGAATAACCCTCAAAGTCTTCAATGTAAGAGATGGCTATTGGAGGGAGCTCAACATGAGACTACCTAACAGAGAGAATCAAAAAATGAGCCTTCAAGAATGACCAAGATTAAAATTTGGAAAACAAACCAACCTTCTCAGCTATCTACAGATCAAAATCTCAGGAAGGTATACTAAAATGTAATTTAAAAAAATTAAAAAATTCTGCATTAGGAAAAACACATAGAAATTCTGGAATACTGAAGACATTAATTTCATGTCTAACAAGTTGGCAAACCCTGCATTCAGCCCTCATGCTTATATTTCTATGAGTTGATTTGTATTGGAAGAAGAGATGGCTCGTATGCAAAGGCTTAATGTTGGAGAGTAGAAACCAGAGGGTCCTAGCTTGATCCCAGGGGCTATTCTAGGCCAGATAGATAAAAGACAAGGCCAGGAAAAAAAAAGAAGAATATGTATTCACAAGAGGTGCAAACAGGGGCAGAAATTCCTCAGCATCCACAAGGTTAAAAAAACTTAAACATGTCTGAGTGAGAAAAATGACAATACTCCAAGCTTCAAGAGAACATATAATATGGTTTTGGCTCAAGATAAACAAAAGGAGAAAGTATTTATGAATGTACAACACTGTGGATAGAGCCAGTGATACTCCAACAGGAAACACACTATTTTAGACACTGCCAGTAGTGGCACAGTACAGAAGCCTCCCTCAAAAACTCTGCAGGCACCAAGAATGGAGGAACGTACGTGAGCTTAAGAATACTGCAAAATATGAGAATCTTATGAGCAAATTTAGTTACTACTCAGCAATTTTAGTTACTACTATTATATAAACTCACTCCTATATTACGTTGAGTGAGAACTACAGACATCCAGATTACTTTAGCAATGGATATTTGTAAACTAATTTCCCAACAGTGTATTTATTATGGCTTGCTATTGGGTGTCCTCCCAAAAATCATGTGTGAGACAATGCAAGAAGTGCATTGTTTAGAAGTGAAATGATTGTGTTCTGGGAGACTTAACACAATTAGGGAATTAATCTCCTAACATGGATTAACTAAGTGGTCACTGGAATCTGGTAGGGTGTGGCTGGAGGAAGTAGGTCATTTGGGGGTATTTAGGGTTTATATTTTGTATCTGGCAAGTGGAGTCTCTCTCTCTCTCTCTCTCTCTCTCTCTCTCTCTCTCTCTCTCCCCCCAACTTCCTGGTGCCATGTCCCAGTTTCATTCCTTCACCACCCTCTTCAGTCATGATGCCCTGCCTCATCGGGATCCCTGAGGAATGGAGAGCATTGTCTATGGACTTACACATCTGAAACTGTGAGCCCAAAATAAACTTTTCTTCCTCTAAACAGTTCACTAAAACTCATTAAAACAACATTCAGTGCTAAAATAGAATGCTTAATAAATGTATCGTGGTAGCCTAAACAAGTTCATGTGTCTTATCCAAAAAAATAAAATAAAAAGCACAAAAAAAGGAATATTTATTTTCTAGTTTTCAGAGGACACATCTTCATTTTTTTTTGAATGTGGTGCTGAGTATTGAACCCGGGCCACACGCATGCCAGGCAAGGGTGCTACCACTTGAGCCACATCCCCAGCCCCACCCTAACATAAATTTAACTCTACCTTTAACTTTAACCCGAATCCTAACTGTAACACTAACCCTAAATTTAACACTAATTGTAACCCTAACACAAACCCTAACACAAGCCTAAACCAAAACCTCACCCTAACCCTAACCCTAACACTAACAGTAATTCTTTTCATATCTAACCCTAGCACTAAAACTTACCCTAACCCCAACACTAATCCTAACTGTAACCCTAACTCTAACCCTAACCCTAACCTTTACCGTAACCTTACACTAACCCTAACCTTAAAACTAATACTAACCTTAACCCTAAACCTAACTAAAACACTAATACTAACTCTAACACTAACCCTAAAGCTAACCAAAACCCTAACAATAACCCTAACACTAACCATAGCAGGACCTCTCACCCTAACCCTAATACTAACCAAAACTGCAACAGTAACCCTAACCTAACCAAAACACTAACAATAACCATAACACTAACCCTAAACCTAAACCTAACCAAAACGCTAATACTAACCGTAACATTATGCCTAACGCAAACACTATCCCTAATAGTATCCTTAACCTAACCCTAACACTAACACTAAATCAACTCTTACCCTCACCTAACTCTAACCCTAACTCTATCCCTAACACTAACCCTAACCCTAACCCTAATGCTAATAGGACCTCTCAACCTAACCCTAACACTAACCCTAACTGGAAAAATAACCCTAACGTAACACTAAACCTAACACTAACCCTAAACGTAAACCTAACCAAAATGCTAATACTAACCCTAACTAACTTTAACTCAAACCCTAACACTAACACTAACTTTAACCCAAACCCTAACCCTAACACTAAATCTTTTCATAACCCTAACACTAGCCCTATATTTTACCCTAACCCTAACACTAACCCTAACAACAACCTTAATTCTAACCCTTATCTTAAACTAACATTAAACCTAACCCTAAAACTAATACTAACCCTAACCCTAAACCTTACCAAAACAGTAATACTTACTCTAACACTAATCCTAATGCTAACCCTAACAGTAACACTAACCCTAACCCTAACTCAAAGAGGACTTCTCACCCTAACCCTAACACTAACCTTAAATGCAACATTAACCCTAAACTAACACTAACCATAACCATAACACTGACAATAATCCTAAACCTAAATTTAACTGAAACACTAATACTAAACCTAACACTAACCCTAATGCAAACTCGAAACCTAACACTAACCCTAACACTAAAACTAACCAAAACACTAATACTAACCCTAACACTAAACCTAAAATTAACCCTAGTTCCAACACTAACCCTAAACCTAAACCTAAAACTAAATGTAAAACTAAACCTAACCCTAATCCTCAACCTAAATCTAATCCTAACCCTAACCTATAAAAAACCCTAATTCTATTCATAACCCTATCCCTAATTCTAAACCTAATCCCTAAACCTAAAACTAATACTAACCCTTAATCTAACACTAACACGTCCCTAACCCTAACCCTAACCATTCCCCTAAAGTAACTCTAACCCTAATCCTAGCATTAAAACTAACACTAACACTAAACCTAGTCCTAAAACTAACCATATTCTTAACCTAACCATAACCCTAAATATAACCTAAGCCTAATACTAACCCTGACACTAACACTAACCCTAAACCTACAATAACGCTAAACCTATCTCTAAACCTAACCCAAACAGTAATCATATTTCTAACCCTTATTCTAACACAAACCCTAACTCCAATCCTAACCATAATACTAATCCTAACACTAACCATAACCTTATCCCTAACCCAATTTCTAACCTGAAAAAAATGTAATCCAAATAATAAATCTAAATCTAATCGAACCCTAACCCTACACTTTACATAACACTAACACTAATCCTAAAAATAACACTAACCCCAGCCTTAACCCTATAATTAAACCTAACAATAACCCTAACGCTAAACCTGATATTAACCCTAACCTTAACCCTAACAGTGACCCTTACACTAACCTTAATCCTACCCTTAACCCGAAAACTCACCTTACACTTACCCTAACCCTTACTCTAAACCTAATTCTACTGTAATCCTAACCCTAACCCTAACACAAAACCTAATCCTAATTCTAACCCTAAACCTTAACCTAACCCTAACCCAAACCATAATCCTAACCCTAACTCTAAACATATCTCTGAACTTAACCCTAACTGAAACTCTAAGCCAAAACCTAATGCTAACCCAAACCCTTATCCTAAGACTAACTCTAACCCTATCCCTAACCCTAACTCTAACACTAACATTAAAATTAACCCTAACCATAACACTATCCCTAACATGAACCCTAACCTTAACACTAACACTAACAGTAACCTAACCTTAACAATAACCCTAACCCTAACCATTATACAGACCCAACCCTAACCCTAACACTATCCCTAAACCTAACCCTAACCCTAACTCTAACACTAACCCTAAAATTAAACCTAAACCTAAAACTAGCACTAACACTACCATAATCATAACCCTACCACTTATCTAACCCTAACCCTAACCCTAACACTAACCCTAACCCAACAACAAAGCCTAAACCTAACATGAACCCTAACCCTAAGAATAACACTAATCCTAATCTTAACCCTATCCCTAAAATTATCGTAAACCTAACCCTTACCCTAACACTAAACCTAACCCTAACTCTAAAACTAACCCTAATCCTAAATGTAAACCTATCACTAATATTATCCCTAACACTAATGATTAACCTTATCATAAACGTAACATTAACCCTAACACTTACTCTAAACCTAACCCTAACACCTACCCTAAACCTAACTCTAACTCTAACCCAAAGAGTAATCCTAAACCTAAACCTTAATTTAACTGTAATACTACCGCTAACCCTAAGCATAAACCTACACCTAACCCTAAGATCAAATGTAACCCTAACTCTAACACGAAACCTAAACCTAATCCTAACCAAAACCCTAACACTAACCCTAACCCTAACCCTAACATTAAGACAAACCATTAACCTAACGCTAACCCTAACACAAACCCTAACCAAAACATAACCCTAACTCTAACCTAAACCTAACCCCTACCTAAACATAATACTAAACCTAAACCTAACACTAACCCTAACCCCTAACCCTAACTCTAACACTAACAGGAAACCTAACCCTAACCCTAACACTATAACTAACACTAAACCTAAACCTAAACCTAACACTAACCCTAACCCTAAACGTATCCCTAAACCTAAACCTAATTCTAACTCTAATCTTAACCTTAACCCTAATGATAAACTTAACCCTAACCCTAACACAAACCCTAACCCTAACCAAGCACTAACCCTATCACTAACCAAAACACTACCCTAAAAGCCAAAACTAACCCTAACTCTAAAACTAAACCTAACCCTAACCAGAACCCTAAGCCTAAACTAACCCTACCACAAAGACTAACCCTAACCCTAACACTAACCCTAACACTAACTCTACTCCTAACCCTAATATTAATCCTAACCCTAAGCATAACCCTAATCTTAACGGTAACCCTAAGCCTTAACAAACCCTAACCCTAACACAAATGCTAACACTGAACCTAACACTAACCCTAACCCTAACCCTAACACTAACCCTAACCCTAATCCTAACCCTATCCCGAAACATAACCCTCTCTCTAACCCTAAACTTAATCCTAACACTAATCGTAACCCTAACCCTTACCCTAAACCTAACACTCACCTAATCCTAACCTTAAACCTAAAACTAACCATAACTCTAAATCTAACACTAATCCTAAACCTAACTATAATCCTAAATCAAACACTAACGCTATCCCTAACCTTAACTCTAACCCTAACACTAACTCAAACCATAACCCTAACCCTAAACCGAATCCTAACAGTAAGCCTAACCCTAATGCTAACCCACTCTGTAATCCTAACCCTGCCTCTATTCCTATCTATTACCTAAGAAAAACCCTCACCCTAATGCTACCTTAGTCCTAATACTAATCCTTACCCTATCCCAAACCCTAACTCTTTTACTAGTCCTAACCCTTGTCCCCATTCTATCTCTAGCCTTAACCAAAAACTGACCCTTATTCTGACCCTAACATAACCCTAGAATGAAACCTAACACCAACCCTAACATGGACCTTAACTCTTCCCCTACTAGTAAACCTATACCTAAACCTAACAGTAACACTAGCAATAGACCAAACCTAATCCTAAATAGAGTAATAAATCTAGCCCTAGCCCTAAACAAAAACCTTTAACTGGCCCTAAAAATAACCCTTAACCTAGCACAAAGACTAACCCTATCCCTAGAACCAACGCTATTCCTAATTCTGGCCCTAACCCTAATCCAAACACTTAGGTTTACCTTAACACACACGCTAGCTCTAAACCTAAACCTAACCCAAAACCTAACCCTAACACTACACATATCCATTACCCTAACCCTAAAAATAGCCATAGCCATAACCCAAGCTCTTATATTACCGATAGCCCTAACGCTAGCCATAAACATCACACAAACCTAGCCCTTATCTGGCCCTAAACCTAGCCCTAATTGTGTCCCTAACCATAACACTAGACCTAAATGTAAACTTAAACCTCGCCCTACACCTAAACCTAGCTCAATCTCTAACCCTTTCCCTAATCATAACCCTAACCCTAGCCCTGACTTTAACCCTAACATTGCTCTAGACCTAACCCTAGCTAAAACCCTAATACTTACCCTAAATCTAACCCTGGCACTAAACCTAGTCCTAACCATAACCCTAGCCATAAACTTAACCTTAACCCTAGCCATAACCTTATCTCTAACCCTATCCATTACCCTAAAAATAAGCCAAAAACCAAATGCTAACACTAGGCCTAATGTTAACCTATCACTAAAAATAACCATATAGATTACTCTAAAACTAACCGGAATCCTAAACCTAACCCTATCCATTACCCGAATCCTAAACTGAACCCAATGCTATATTAGCCTTAACCCTAAACCTTAAACTAAACCAAACCATACCCGGAAACTGACTCTAATAAAACACCTTGCTCTAAACCTGACCCTTAACATAAACTTAACCCTTACACTAGACCTAGCCATAACCTAACCATAAAATTACCACTTACTTTGAACCTTGACCTAACATTAGCCAAAGCCCTAATCTTAGCCCTATCTCTAACACATTCCCTCATCCTGCCACTAAACCTAGCCTTAATCCTGACCCGAAATCTAACCCTAGCCCTATATCTAATTCTAACCCGAACCCTAGCTCTAAACATAGCTATAATCCCTTTCCCTTAAATCTAACCCTAATACTAACACTAACCATAACCCTAGCCCAAACCCTAGGCCTTACCCTAACACTAATGCTAGCGTTAATCCTAGCAGTAATTTAGCCCTAACCCTAAACCTACCCTAACCCTAGCCCAAAAAATAACTCTAATCACACCACAGCCCTATATCTAGTTCTAATCCTACCTGTTACAGTAAACCTAACACTAGCCCTAACATTAAACCTAATGCAGACCCCAGCCCTAAACCTAGATCTAACCATAACAATAAATCAAAGCATAAACCTCATCCTACCACTAGTCCTAACACTATCACTAATCCTAAAACTAGCACTAACCCTAGTGTTACTGCTGTTGACCGGTGAGGAGTCCTTGCTTCCCCAATGTTGAAGAATAACACGAAACAAGCATGCCGAGGCAAGGTCAGAGTAGAAATTAGAAGTTTATTAAAGGACAGCAGAAAAGACTTCTCCCGGAGGAAGAAGGGGACCCAAGAGGTGGAATCCGTGGAAGGGATGTTGTCTCCCCTTTTTATAGTTCTTTCAGTGATGGAATGTAGGTGGGAAGGACCAAGGGGTGGGACACAGGTGGGCCAAAGAAGTAATCTGGTCAGGAAGGACTTCTGAGTCAGCACCTTTTTGCTGGGGGCTGTTCATTAACATTTCTTTGAGGTGGACTTTGGCCTAGGGCCTTTTCGGGACTTCATTAACATTCCATGAGTTGTCCTGTGTTTTCCCTGAGTCATTCTCCGCATGGTCTCCATTTTAGATTTCACTCGATATTAGACCCGATTTATCTAACTACACTGACTACCTAACTTTAAATCTGGCTTCATTCCCCCCTCTAAGTTGGGAACTCCTTACTGCTGTAAGGAAGGGGGGCGAAGAAGATCTTTCTGGCTTCTTCAGGCTGAAAAGGGACGATGTGGGGCAAGCAGTTTGGAGTCCCCCTTTAAAAATCGGGTCTATCGAGTGGTC
>NW_026002143.1:1219794-1224375 GCF_001458135.2 Marmota marmota marmota | reverse complement strand
CCATAGCCTTAACCTAACCCTAGCCTAATGGTAACGCTATACCTGACATTAGCCCTATTCCTAATTCTTACCCTAACCCTAACACAAAACCTAACCCTATATGTAGGCTTAATCCTAACCCTAATTCGAGTCGTGTCGCTAACCCTGATCAGTAACACTGATCCTGACTCTGACCCAAACACTAACCCTATCTCTAATCATCTCCCTAAACCTAAACCTAATCTAAACACTAGACCTTGACCTAGACCTAATGCTATCTCTAATCATAACCCTAGATCTTACATTAACCATAGTCCTACACTAGCCCCAACCTAACTAAAATCCTAGCCCTAATCTGAGCCCTCACTCTAGTTTTAATCTTAGCCCTAACACTATCCTTAGCCCTAACACTAAACCTAAACCTAACCCTAAATCTAAACCTTGCCCTAACCTGAAACCTAAACCGAACCATAGCCCTATTCCTAACTATAACACTAGCCCTCAACCTAGATATAATTTTATCCATTACCTAATCATAACCCTAAGCAAATTCTAACCCTAGGCTTAACCCTAACCATAGTCTTCACCTAACCATAATGCTAGTCCTAACTGTAGCTCTAATCCTATCCATTACCTGAACCATATTTGTTAACCAGTTTCTATCCCTAGGCCTAACTCTAACCCTATGCCTTACACTAACCCTGTCCATTATACTAAACCTAACCTGAACCTGAAACCTAATCATATCCATTACCCTAACCCAAATGCTAATTTTAGCCCTAACCCTTAACCTTAACTTAAGAATACCCTAACACTGAATCTGACCCTAATAATACCAATAGCTCTAAACCTGACCAAACCCTCAAAGTAACCCTTACAATAGACCTGGACTTAAACCTATACCTAAAACGATCCCTAAATATAACCCTAGAACTGACATTAGCCATAAACCTAATCCTAGCCCTAAACCTAGCACAAACCCTACCCCTAATCCTAGCCCTAAGACTAGCCTTAATCATAATCCTAACCTTAACCAGAGCCCTATCCCAAATTTTATCCCATGCCCTAGCACAATATGTAGCTGTAACATCATACCTTACCCTAACCCTAATGCTAACCCTAACACTAGTCCTAAACATAGGCCTAAACCTACCACTAACCATAGCTCCAATAGAACTCTAATTTAGCCCTAACCCTAAAGCTAACACTATCCCTAGCCCTAAGACTAACTCTAACTCTTGCCCTACCCTATCCCTAGTTCTAAAACTATCTGTTACTATAACCCAAACCCTATGTATATTCCTAGCCCCAACCCTAGACCCAAACTTCACCCAAGCCCTAAACCTAGATCTAATCCAAAACTTTAGCCTAAAGCTCACTCTAACACTAGCTCTAACCCAAATGCTAATTAAAAAACTAGCCCTAACATTACCCTACACCTAAAAAAAACAGAGCCATAACCCTAACCCTAACCCTTAACCTAAACCAAACCTTAAACCTACACCTAGCCCTAAACGTAGTCCTAATTTGAATCTAACTCTAACCCTAGAAGTAACCCTGACCTTTATTCGGACCCTAACAGTAAACCTAGTTCTAAATATTGACCTAATGCTAACCCTGGAACTAGCCCTAATCAGAATCCTAGTTCTTTCATTAGCTGTAGCCCTAATGCTAACACAATCCTATCCCTATTCCAAGCCCTAAACCTAGATTTAACCCTAATCCTAACCCTAACCCTAAATCTACGTCTAACCCTATCCCTTACCCTAAGCCAAACACTCACCCTAATGCTACCTTAGTCCTAACCATAATCTTTAGCCTACCTCAAACCCTATCTCTATTACTAGTCCTAACCCTAGCCCTCATTTTAGCTCTAACCCTAACTCTAACTCTGACCCTTATTCTGACAGTAACACTAAACCTAGGTCTAAACCTGACACCCTAAAGCAAACCCTAACCCTACCCCTACCAGTAAACCTGTACCTAAACCTAACAGTAACACTAGCACTAGACTAAACCTAAACCTAAATAGAGTCATAAATCTAGTCTTAGCCCTAAACATAAACCTAGCAGTAGCCCTAACAATAACCGTTAACCTAACGTAAAGGCTAATTTTATCCCTAGACCCAATGCTAGTCCAAAATCTGGCCCTCACCCTAAACCTAACCCGAACCTAACAATGACAGTTACCCTAAAACAAATACTAGCTCTAAATATTATCCTAACCAAAAACCTAACTAGAACACTAGACTTATGCATAACCCTAACCCTAAAACTAGCCATAACCATATCCCTATATCTTACATTACCCATAACCCTACTGATAGCAATAGACCTCAAACAAAACATTGCCCTTATCCTAGCCCTAAACATAGCCTCTATTGTAACCCTAACCATAAGCCTAGACCTAACCCTAACCCTATATCTCGCCCTAAACCTAATTCTAGCTCAAACTCTAACCTTAATCTAAACATAACCCTAACCCTCACCCTAATATTAGCCCTCACTCTAACCCTAACCCCTCACGCTAGCCCTAATCTTAGCTCAAACGCTAACACTTACCCCAAACCTAACCCTGACAAGAACCCTAGGCCTAACTCTAAACATAGTCGTAATTCTAATCATAACCCTAGCCCTAACCTTAGCTATAACCCTATCCATTACCCTAAAAATAGGCCTAACCCAAATGCTTACCCTAGGCCAAATGCTAACGCTATTACAAACACTAATCCTATTCATTACTCTAAACCTTACCTGAACCCTAAACCTAACCCTATCAAATACCCTAACCTGGACCCTAAACCTAGTCATAATTCTAACCTTAACCCTAGCCCTAAACTTAGCTCATACCCTATCTATAAACCTAAAGATAAACCTAACTCAAATGCTAACCCTAGGCCTAATGCTAACACTATTGCTAAAATTAACCCTATTTATTACTCTAAAACTAACGTGAATCCTAAACCTAACCCTATCAATTACCCGAACCTGGACCATAACCCTATTCCTAATGCTTATTTAACCCTTTACCCTAAAACTTAACCTAAACCAAACCCTACTCAAACCCTGACCCTAATAATATACCAAGCTTTAAAACGGACCCTTAACCTAAACCTAAACCTTACACTAGACTTAGCCATAACCTAACCCTAAAACTAACCATAATCATAAACCCAGACCTGAATTTAGCCCCAGCCCTAATCCGAGCCCTAAACCTGCACAAACACTAGTCCTCTTCTTAGCCTATTCCTACCCTTAAACCTAACCCAAACCCTAACTCTAGCCCTATATCTTATTTTAACCCTCGCCCTAGACCTAAACTTAGGTATGACCCCATCCTTTCCCGTAACCGTACAACTAATCTTAACCCTAACACAAACCATATCTCTAGCCCTAACCATAGGCCTAAAGCTAACACTAGCCCTAGCACTAATCTTAGCCCTAAATTAGCCCTAACTCTAACTCTACCCCTAATCTTGGGCTAAGACTAACTCTAACTCTCCCCAGCCCTATTTCTAGTTCTAACCCTATCCATTACAATAAACCTAACACAAGCCCTAAACTTTACCCTAACCCTAGCCCTAGACCCTACCCTATATCTTACCATAACTCTACATTTGACACTAACCCTAAGCCTAAAACTAAACCTACCACTTCACCTAACACTATTGCTAATCTTAAAACTAGCAATAACCCTAGCCTCATCCCGTAAACAAAATCGAGTCATTGTCCTAATCCTAAATGTTAACCTAAACGAAACCCTAATCCTAAATCTAGCCATAACCTAAACCTACCCCTAAACCTAAATTAAACAATAACCTAAACTTAACCCTAAACCTAATCTTACATCTCATCCAATACATTACTCTAAAACTAACCCTAACCCTAATGAAAACCCTAGCCCTAACCCAACCCAAACCCTAACCATAACCATAACCCTAACCCAGACCTAAAACTAAACCTAACACTCAACCTAGCCCTAACCATAGCTTAATCTCTAACCCTTACCCTAACCCTAAAACTAGCCCTAGCCCTAATCATAACTCTAGCCTTAACCCTAAAACTAAACCTAGCCCTTATCCTAGTCCTAACTTAGCCCTATTCCTAACCCTAACCCTAACCCTAGAATTAAGACTAACTATAATTCTTACACAAGACCTATCCCTACTTCTAACCCTATCTCTTACCATAAAACTAACCCAAGCTCTAACCCTAGTCATAAGCCTTGCACTATCCTTAGCCCTAGTACTAAGTCTAGATCAAAACCTATCTCTAAAACTAACCCTAGCCTGATGCCTCAGCCTAACCATCAAACTAGCTCTAACCCTAATGCTAATCCTAAAATTAGTTGAAACCCTAGCCCTAGCCCTAAAACAATACCGAGCCATACCCCTAACACTAACCATTACCCTAGACCAAACCCTAACCCTACACCAGCCCTAAACCTAGCCCTAATTTGAAACCTAACACTAAACCTAAACATAACGATGACCCTGACTCATATCTAAATACTAAACCTAGCTCTAAATATCACCATAACCTTAAACTAAACCCTAACATTAGACCTAGCCCTAAACCTAACCCTAAAAGTAACCCTAATTG
>NW_026002143.1:1192903-1215795 GCF_001458135.2 Marmota marmota marmota | reverse complement strand
CCCTAACACTAACACTAGGCCTAAAACTAACTCTAACTCTTACACTATCTCAATACCTAGTTCAAACTCTATCCCTTACCATCACCATATACCTAGGCCTAAATGTAGCCCTACCCTAGCCCTATACATAGCCCTATCTCTAAACCTAGATCTAAACCTAACTCTAAATTTAACCCTAACCCTAAGACTAAATCTAACCAAAAGTCTACTCTTATCCCTAATCATTAATCTAACCCTAAATCTCACAATTAACCTAGCCCTAACCCTAAGACTCATCTTAAAACTAGCCCTAACCCTACCCCTAGCCCTAAAACAAAACCGAGTCAAAGTCGTAACCTTAACCCTTATCATCAAGCAAACCCTAACCCTACACCTAGTCCTAATGTTATTCCTAATTATAGTCTAACCCTAAGGTGAAATCTAAATCTGACCCTGACTCTGACCCTAACACTAACCCTGGCTCTAAACAGCATCATCACTGTAAACCTAACCTTAACACTAGACCTAGACCTAACTCTAACTCTATAACTAGCTATAATCATAAACCTACTTCATACATTAGTGGTAGCCTAAACCCTAGCTCTAAACTAACCCACAACCTAGCCTTATTACGAGTCCTAATCTCACATTAACCCTAAACTTGAACCTAACACTAACCCAAACACTAGCTTTGATCCTATACATAACCCTAGCCCTAAACTTAGGGCTAAACGTATCCATTACCCAAATGATAACCCTAACTTTTCTGATAATACTAGGCCTAACCATAACCCAATATATTTCACTAAACCAAACCTAAACCCTAAACCCAACCCTGTTATTACTCTAACCCTAAATCTAACACTAATTCTAGCCCTGTATCTAAACACTAACTTAACCCAAACCCTAATCGTGACCCTGATTCTAAAAATAACCTAGATCTAAACCTGACCCTAACCAAAAACCTAAACCTTACACTGGACCAAGCCATAAACCTAACACTAATTCTCTCCTTAACTGTAACCCCAGACTTGACATTAGCCATAGTCCTAATAATATACCTAACCCTAAAACAAATCCTAGTCCTCATTGTAGCCCGAAACATAGCCTTAATCATAACCCTAACCCTAACCCTAGTTCTAACCCTAAACTAACCTTCACCTTTGCCCTAAACCTAGCTATAACAATATCCATAGCCTAAACTAAACCGTAACTCTATCCCTAACCCTAATGATAAACCTTGCCTTATTCTTAGCCCTAGCACTAACCCTAGATCTAAAAATAACTCTAAATCTAACGCTAACTCGATGCCTAATCCTAATCCTAAAACTAGCCCTAACCATAGCCCTAATATAACCCTAGCCATAATTTAGCTCTATCCCTAAACCTAACCCTAACCCTAGCCCTAAGACTAACTCTAACTCTCCCACTAGCCCTACCACTCGTTCTAACCCTGTCCCTTACTGTAACCCTAAACCTATCCCTAACCCTAGTACTAACCCTTGCCCTCTCCTTATCCCTAACACTAACATTAGGCAAAACATAACTCTAAATCCAGCCCTAAACCGAAGGATAAGCCTGCCCCTAACACTAGCCCAAACCACAACACTAATCCTAAAATGAGCCCTAACCCTTGCCCTAGCCCTAAAACAAACCAAGACAAATTTCTAACCCTAACCATTAACTTAAACCAAACCCTAACCTTACACCTAGACCTAACTCTACCTCTAATTTGAGTTGGAAGCTGAACCCTAAAACTAACCCTGAACCTGACACTGACCCTAACACTTCTAGCTCTAAACATCACCCTAACCCTAAACCTAACCCTAACACTAAATCTAGCACTAAAACCCCAAAACTAGCTCTGATTTTAAACCTAGTACTTACAGTAGCTGTAACCCTAACCATAAGCCTAACATAACCCCAAACCTAGTCCTAATCCAAGACCTAACCCTAGTTTTAAACCTAACCTAACCCTAACACTATCCATAATTGTAAAAATAACTCTAGCCTTAAACTGATCTCTAACTCTATCCATTACCATAACCAGAAACATAACTATAATGATAACCCTAGGCATAAACATAACCCTATCCTGAATCCTAACACTTCCATCAACCTAAACCTAACCTAAATCCTAAACCTAACACTATCATTACCCTAACCCTAATCTTAAAATTAATTCAAGCCCAAACTGAAATCTTAACCTATCTCAAACCCTAACCCAGACCTTGACCCTCATAATACCCCTAGCTCTAAATTTGACCATAACCCAACACCTAAACCTTAGCCTAGATGTAGCCATAAATCTAACCCTGAATCTATCTTTAACCATAATTCTGGACCTGAAATTAGCCCTAAAATCGTAATCCTAGCCCTAACCCTAAAAACACACCTAGCCCTCATCCTAGTCCTAATCCTAGCCTTAATCATAACCCTAACGCTAGCCCTACACACAGCTTTAATTTTACCTTCACCCTACCTCTAAACCTAGCTATAATGTCATTCTTTACCTTAAATTTAAACCTAACCCTAACCCTAACCCTAGGCTTAAGCTAAACACAAAACCTAGCCTTAATCCAAGCCCTAATTTAGCCCTATCTCTAACCCTAACCTAACCCTAGCCCTAAGACTAACTCTAAATCTTGCACTAGCCCTATCCCTAGTTCTATTCCTATCCGTTACTGTAAACCTTACACTAGACCTAACACAGCCATAAAGTTGGTCCCAGCCCTAACACTAACTCTAAATCTAACCTTAAACCTAAGCCTAAGCCCAAAACTAACATTAGCCATAACCCTAATGCTAATCATAAAACTAGCCCTAACCCTAATCCTAGCAGTGAACCAAAAATGAACAATAGCCTTACCCTAAACTTTAACTTAAACCAAACCCTATCATTACAACTAGACCTAAACATAGGCCTAATTTGAGTCTGAAGCCTCACCTTAAAACTAATCCTGGGGCTGGGGATGTGGCTCAAGCTGTAGCGCGCTCGCTTGGCATGCGTGTGGCCCGGGTTCGATCCTCAGCACCACATACAAACAAAGATGTTGTGTCTGCCGAGAACTAAAAAAATAAAATAAAATAAATATTGAAATTCTCTCTCTCTCTCTCTCTCTCTCTCTCTCTCTCTCTCTCCCCCCTCTCTCTTTCTTTAAAAAAAATCTAATCCTGACCCTGACTCATATCCGAACACTCACCATAGCTCTAAACACTGCCCTAAAATCAAACCAAACACTAACATTAACAATAGCACTAATTTGAGACTTAATATTAACCAGAAAACTAACGCTGACCCTGACACCTAGCCTAACAAGAACTGTAGCTATAAATATCACCCTAATCTTAAACCTAATCCTACCCCTAACCCTAATCCTAAAACAAACCCTTATGGTAACTCTAGTTCTTACATTAGCCATTACCCTAATCCTAGCCCTAAACCTAACACAAAAACTAGTCATAAATCGATTCCTAAACCTACCTTTAATTCTAATTCTAACCTAACCATAGCCCTAACCCTAGATCTAAATTAATCCCTTACCCTATGTGAAACCCTAAACTTAAGAGAAACCCAAGAACTATCCTTAGTTCTTAGATTAACCAAAACACTAACCCTGTTAATAGTCCTAACCCTAGCCTTTATTTTTAGCTCTAACACTATCCCAAACCCTAACACTAACTCTGACCCTTATTCTGACCCTAACACTAAACTTAAGTCTTACCCTAATCTCGACCCTAACCAACAATTTACCATAATCCTATCCCTAGACCTAATTCTGAACCTAACTTCAGCCTAGCCCTAATCATAACTCAGAACCTAACCCTTACGCTAAACATAATCATAAACCTGATCCTAGTTCTAACCCTCACCTTAACCCTAACACAAGATCTAATCCTAACCATAATCCTATCCCTAATCTTAACTCTAACTGTATCCATTACCCTAAAAATAACCCAAATCATAATGCTAACCCTAGGCTTAACCCTAACCCTATTGCTTTCTGCTAACCCATCAACTACCCTAAACCTATTCTGAACCCTAAACCTAAACCAAGCATCACCCTAACCCTAACCCAAAATGCTAATTCGAGCCCTAACCTAACCTCAAACCTAAACCAAACCCTAACACTGACCATGACTCTAGTAATTCCCCTACCTATAAACCTGACTTTTACCCTACCTAACACTTACACTAGACCTAGCCATAAATGTAACTCTAAAACTATTCCTAATTTTAACCCTAGACCTGATATTAACCCTAGCCTTAATCCTAGCCTTAACCCTAACAAAAATCCTAGCCCTTATCCTATCCCTAAACATAGCCTTAATTTTATCCCTAACCCAAACCCTAGTCCTAACCATAACACTAACCCTAGCCCTAATCTTAGCCCTAATTTAGCCCTATTCCTAACCCTAACCCTAACTCTAGCCCAAAGATGAACTCTAACTTTCACCCCAACCCTAAACCTTGTTCTAACTCTATCACTTACTAGAACCCTAATCCTAGTCCAAACCCTTGGTGTAATCTTAGCTTGATTCATAGCCCTGGCCATAACCCTAGCTCTAACCCTAACTATAAATCTAACCCTAAACCTAAGCCTAAACCTAAACCTTACACTAGCCCTAATGCAAACACTAATCCAAAAACTAGCTCAAACCCTAACTCTAGCACTAAACCAAAACCGACTCATAGCGATAACCCTAAACCTTAACCTAAAACAAACCCTAACCCTACAATGAGCCCTAACCATATCCCTAATTCTAGTACTAACTCTAACCAGAAAACTAACCCTGACCCTGACTCTGACCCTAACACTAACCCTGGCTCTAAATATCATCATCACCGTATACCTCAACCTAACACTAGACCTAGCCCTATCTCTAACCCTATAAATAGCGCTAATCATAACCCTACTTTATACATTAGCCATAGCCTTAACACTAGCCCTACCTAACATAAAACCTAGGCTTAATTTGAGTCCTAAACCTAGCTTTAACCCTAAAATTAAACCTAACCCTAACCCAAAACTTGCCCTAATCCTATAAATAACCCTAGCCCTAACCCTAAGTCTAAACCTATCCATTACCCTAACAATAACCCTAACCCTTAAGCTAACCCTAGTCCTAAACCTTACCCTATCCATTACACTAAACCAAACATAAAACATAATATTAATCCTTTCATTACTCTAAACCTAAATCCTAACCTAACCCAAACCCTAACCCTGACCCTGACCCTAAAAATAACCCTAGACATAAACGTAAATCTTACCCTAAATGTAATCCTTACACTTGAACAAGCCATAAACCTAATACCAAATCTAGCCCAAATGATAACCCTAGACCTGACATTAGCCCTAGCCCGAATACTAACACTAATCCTAACAAAAACCCTAAACCTCATCCTAGTCCTAAACCTTGCCTTAATCATAACCCTAAGCCTAAGCCCTAAGCCTAATACTAACCCTTGCCCTAGCTCTAAACCTAGCCAAAACCACACCCCTTACCCTAAACGTATCCCTAACTCTAACCCTAACCCTTTTTCTCACAATTGCCATATCCTTAGCCCTAGCTTTAACACTAGATCTAAACCTAACTTTAAATCTAACTCTAACTCAATGCTTAAGCCTAAAACTAGCCTTAAACATGATGTTAATTCTAAAACTAGCCCTAACCCTAGCCCTAACATTAAGCCTAGCCATAATTTAGCCCTTTTCAAACCCTACCCCTAATTCTAGACCTAAAAAAAAAACTTTAACTCTCACACTGGCCATATAACTCATTCTAATCCTATCCCTTCCAATAAACCTAAAACTATCCCAAATCCTATACCTAACCCTTGCATTATCCTTAGCCCTAGCACTAACCTTAGATAAAAACCTAACTCTAAATTTAACCCTAAACCAAAGCCTAAGCCTAAATCTAAGACAAGCCCGAACCCTAAAACTAAACCAAAAAATTTCACTAAACCTAGCCCTAGCCCTAACCAAACCCAGCCAAAACTCTCACCCTAACCCTTAACATAAACCAAGCCCTATCCCTAGACCTAGCCCTAACCCCAGCCCAAATTCGAGTTTAAAGCCAAACCCTAAAACAAACCCTGACCCTTACTCTAACCATAACACTAACTCAAGGTCAAAACATCACCTTAACCCAAAATCTAAACCTAACATAAACCTGTCCCTAAAACACTAAAATTAGCCGTAATCATAAGGCTAGTAGTTACATTACACTTAACTTTAACCCTACACTAACTTAACCAAAAACCTAGCCCTAATCATAGCCATAACCCTAGCCATAAACTGATTTCTAACTCTAACCATTACCATAACCATAACCATAACCCTAATGCTAATTCAAGCCCTACCTTTAAACCTTAACCTGTCCCAAACCCTAACCCAGAACTTGACCCTAATAATCGTATCCCAAACCATAACCTGAGTCCAAACCCTAATTCTATTCGTCGTCCTAGTCCTAAATCTACCTATAACCTCATTATGTACCCAAAAACTAACCATAACCCTAAACCGAACACTAACCGTAGCCCAAAACCTAGGCCTAACACAAAGTCTAGTGCTAATCCTAGCCTTTATTTAATCCTATCTGTACCCTAAACGTAGCCATATGACTAACTCTAACTCTTGCCCTAGCCCTAGCCCTAGTTCTATCCTTAGCCTTAATCCTAATTCTTGATCTAAACCTAAGTCTACATATAAACTTAACTCTAAATTTAACTGAAAATAAACCTAAACCAAGCCCTAACACTACCCCTAACCATAACGCTAATCCGAAAACTTGCCCTATCCGTATCCCTAGCCATAAATCAAAACCTGGCCATAGCCCTAATCTTAACCCTTAACCTAAATTAAACCCTAAGCTTACAACTAGCCCTAAAACTAACTCTGAAACTAATCCTGACCCTAATACTTACCCTAACACTAATCCTAGCTCTAAAAATCACCCTAACCTTAAATTAACCCTAACAGTATATTTAGCCTTAACCTAACCATAAAACTAGCCTTAATCATAACCCTCGTTCATACTACAGTCATTGTCCGAACTGTAGCCCTAACCCTAACACAAATTCTACCCCTAATCTGAGCCCTAACCCTAGCTGTAACCCTAATACTAGCCCTAACTCTAACCCTAACACTAGCCCTAACCCTATCTCTAACCCTATTCCTTACACTAAGCCAAACCCTAACACAAATGCTAACCATAGTTCTAATCCTAATCTTTAGCCTAACTTAAAGTCTAACCCTAATACTAGTCTTAACCCTAGCCATCATTCTACCTCTAAACCTAACCCTGACCCTCATCTGACCCTAACAGTTACCCTAGGTCTAAACCTGATTCTAACCCTAAACAAAATCCTAACACTAGCCCTACTGGTAAACCTTTACCTATACCTAAGCCCAATACTACACCAAGACCCAAAGCTAATCCTAAATATACCTATAACTCTAGACCTAGACCTCAACAAAAACCTAGCAATAACCCTAACAATAACTCTTAACCTAAAAAGAACACTTACCCTACCCCTAGACCTAAACTTAGTCCTAATTCTGGATCAAACCCTAACCCTAAACATATCCCCTAAACTGACCCTGATTCTAATAATGAACCTAGCTTTAAACCTGACACTAACCCCAAACCTAGACCTAACACTAGACTTAGCCATAATCCTAACCCTAAAACTAGCCCTAAACATAACCCTAGTTCTTACATTATGTATTGTCCTAAACCTAACAAAAAATCAAACACAAAACCTAGCCCTAATCCTAGGCCTAAACTTAGCTCTAAGCATAACCCTCAGTTTAACCCTAGCCCTAAACCTAGCCCTAACCTAAGCCTCGCCTTAGACCTAACCCTAGCTCAACGGCTAAACTTTTCACTAAACATAACCCTAGCTCTATCCTAAACCCTAACCCTAACCCTAACACTAATCCTAATATTAAACCTAGCCTGAACTTTAGCTCTAACCATATCCATTACCCTAACACTAACCCTAATTAAAACTCTATCCCTAACACTAAACCTAACTCTAACCATAAAGGTAAACCTAGACCTAAACCTAAACCTAACCCTCATCCTAGCCTTAACCCTAGCTCAAACATTATCCCTAACCTTAACCTAACTATAACCCTAGCCCTAAACTTAATACTTACCCTAACACTAAAACTTACCAAAAATCACACCCTAGACCTATACCTAAACCTAGCCCTAATCCTAGTCTTAATCCAATCCAAAACCTATCCCTAACCCTAGCAATAAACCTATCATTACACTAAACATAACCTTAACCCTAATGCTAACCCTAATCTGATCACTAAACCTGACCCATCCATTACCCTAAACCTTAAGTGAAACCTAAACTAAACCCTATCCATTATGCTAACCATACCCTAACCATAATGCTAATTTGAGCCCTAACCATAAACCTTTAGCTAACCCAAATGCTAATCCTGACACTGACCCTGACCCTAATAATAGCCCTAGACTTAAGGTGATCTTTTACCTAAACCTAACTCTTAAACTAGACCTAGCCATAACCTAACCCTAAAACTATCCTTATCATTAACCCTAGACCTGATATTAGCCCTAGATCTGGTCCTAGCCATAACCCTAACAGCAACCCTATCCCTGAACTAAGCACTAAACCTAGCCTTAATCCTAAACTGAATTATCACACTAGGCCTAATCCTAATTCTAACTCTCACCCTAGCCCTAAAGCTAGCTCTAGCCCCACCCATTTCCCTAAACTTAGCCTTAACACCAAGGCTAATCCTAACTCTAGCCCAACCCCATGGTCTAACCCCAACACTAAACCTAGCCTTAATACTAGCCCTAATTTAGCCCCGACACTACCACTAAACCTAGCCCCTAATTTAGCCCTAATTCTAACCCTAACTCAAGCCCTAATCTTAGCTCTAATTTTGTCCTAACCCTATCACTAACCCTAGCCTTAATCCTAGCCCTAATTTAGCCCAAACCCTAGCCCTAACCCTAGCCATAATCCTAGCCTTAATTTAGCCCTTACCCTCACCCTAAACCTAAGACTACTACTAAGACTAACTCTAATTTTCACCCTAGCCATATACCTAGTTTTAATCATATTAGTTTCCATAACACTAACCCTCACCATAAATCTAGCCCTAGTCCTAGAGCTAACCCTAGATCTAACCATAACTCTAAATTTAACCCTAAATCTAAGCCTAAACCTCAACCTAACTATAGCCCTAAACCTGATAACCTAGCCGCAACTGTAGGCCTAGCCATAATACAAAACCAACCTATATTCCTAACCCTTAACCTAAATCAAATCCTACCTGTACACCTAGTACTAACTTTAGTAATAATTCGAGTTCTAACCCTAACCCTAAAACTAATCTTGACTCTGACAGTGACCCTAACAATAACCCTAACCCTAAACGTAACTGTAACACTAGACTTAGCCCTAACCCTAACCCTAATCCTAAAACTACCACAAATTGTAACACTAGTTCATACATTAGCCATAGCCCTAAACCTAGCCTGAACCAAACCCAAAACCAAGCCCTAATCAGAGCCTTAAACCTAGTTTTAACCCTAACCCTAAACCTAACCCTAACCCAGAACCTATCCCTAAACCTTACCATAACACTAGCCAGAATCTAACCATTACCATATCCCTATCACTAGCTCTAACCCTATCTATTACCCTAACCATAACCATAATTCTAATGGTAACCCTAGGCCTAACCCTATACTTATCCCTAACCCTAACCTATTTAATTAACCTAAACCGAACCTGAACCCTAAACTTAACCCTATCCCTAATGCTAATTTGAGCCCTAAACCTAAACCTTAACCTAACCCAAACCCTAACTCTGACCCTTACCATGATAATATACCTAGCTCTAATATTGACACTACCACTAAACCTAACCTTTATACTAGACATAGCCATAAATATAACCCTAAAACTAACCCTAACCATAACCTTAGACCTGACATTTGCCCTAGCCGTAATTCTAGCCCTTAACTTAACACAAACCAAAACCATAACCCTAACCCTAAACCTAACCCTAATCCTATCCATAAACCTGGCCCTAAATTTAGCTCGAACCCTATCAATTACCATAAATATAACCCTAATTATAATGCTAACCCTAGGCCTAAATCTAACCCTATCCCTAACCGTAATCCTATCCATTTTCTTAAATCTAACCTGAACCCTAAACCCAAACCTATCATTACCCTAACCAAAACCCTAGTGCTAATTCGAGCTCTAACCCTAAACCCTAACCTAAACAAAACAATAAACCTGACCCTAACCCTTATAATTCCCCGAGTTCTAAACTTGACACTTACCCTAATCCTAACACTTACACTAAACATAACCAGAAATCTAACTCTAAAACTATTCCTAACCGTCATTCTAGATCTGACATTTGCCCTAACACTAATCCTAGCCCTAACCCTAAAACAAATCATAATCCTCATCCTAGCCCTAAACCTAGCCTTAATCATAACTCTAATGAAACCCTAGACCTAATCCTAATTCTAACCTTCACCCTAACCCTAACCCTATCTTGAAACCCATTGCTTACACTAAACCAAACCGTAAGACTAAATATAACCCTAGGCCTAAACATAACCATTTACCTAGCTCTATTTCTAGCGCTAATTAATCCTTATACCTAACAAAACCCTAAGCTTATCCATAAGACTAACTCTCACTCTCAACCTAGCCCTATTCCTTGTTCTAACCCTATCCCTTACTATAATCCTAATCCTAGCCATAAAGCAAGACCTAAGAGTAGCCCTATCCTTAGCTCTAGACCTAACCATAGATTTAATCCTAAATCAAAATCTAACTTTAACACTAAACCTAAACCTAACACTAGCCCTAAGCCTAATGGTAAGCCTAAAACTAGCCCTAACCATAGCCCTAGCCCTAAATCAAAACCAAGCCATAGCCCTAACTTTAAAACTTAACCTCAAACAAAACCTAACCCTACACCTAGGCCTAACCCTAGCCCTAATTCGAGTCCAAACCCTAGCCCTAAAAATACTCTGACCCTGAATTTGACCCTAACACTAACCCTAGCTATAAACATCACCCTAATTTTATACCTAATCTTAGTACTAGGCCTAGTCCTAACCCTAATCCTATAACTAGCCCAAATAGAAACCCTGTCCATACATTGGCCATAACTCTAAACCTAGCCTGAACTCTAACCAAAACATAGCCTTAATGCAAGACCTAACCCTAGCTTTAACCCTAAACCTAAACCTAACATTAGCCCTAACCCTAACCCTAAACATACCCTAACCCTAGCTCTGATCCTATCCTTTACCCTAAGCTAAACTTAACCCTAATCCTAACCCTAGTCCTAAACCTAATATTATAACTAGTCCTAATCTAGCCCTCATTCTACCTCTAACCATAACTCAAACCTGACACTTATTCTGACTCTAATGGTAACTTTAGGTCTAAACATGACCCAAACCCTATACTGAACCCTAAAACTAGCACTAGAAATAAACCTATACCTAAACCTAACCATAACACTATCCTTAGACCTAAACCTAATCTTAAATTTAGCCATATCTCTAGCCCTAGACATAAACAAACACCTAGCCCTGGCCCTAATTATAAAACTTAACCTAACACAAACACTAACCCTACCCCTAGACCTAACTCAAGTGATAATTCTGGGTTTAACCCTAACCCTAACTATCACCAGAAAACTGGCTCTGACCCTAACACTAACCCTAGCTCTAAACATCACACTATGGCTAACCCTAACCCTAAACTTGACCTAGCCATAACACTTTCACAAAAAGTAGCCATAATCATAACCCTGGTTCATATATTAGTTGTAGGCCTAACACTAGCCCAAACCTAACCCCAAACCTGGCCTTAATCTGAGCGCTAAACATATTTTAACTCTAACCCTAAAACTAAACCTAACCCATACCTAACCCTAGCTCTAATCCTAGCTCTTACCTTATCCATTAACTTAAGCTAAACCCTAAACTTAATGCTAACCCTAGTTCTAACACTAATCCAGAGCCAAATCCAAACCATAACCCTATTACTATTCCTAACTCTAATCTTCATTCTAGCTCTAACACTAACCCAAACTCAAATCCTAAACCTGACACTTATTCTGACCTAACACAAAACGAAGGTCTAAACCTGACCCTAACCCAAAACCGAACACTATTCCTATACTTAAACCTAAACTGGTAATCCTGTACTTAAAACTAAACCTAAAACTAGCCCTAGACCTAAACCTAATCCTAAATGTAACCATATCTCTAGCCTTAGACCTTAACAACATCCTAGCCCTAGCCCTAACAATAACCCTTAGCCTAACCCAAACAATAACCCTACCACTAGACCTAACCCTAGTCCTAGTTCTGGCACTAAAATCAACACTAACTCTAACCTGAACACTGGCCCTGACCCTAACATAATCCTAGCTGCAAAGCTTACCCTAAACCAAAACCTAATCCTAACACTAGACCTAGCCATAACCCTAAACCTAAAACTAGCCCTAATCATAACCCTAGCTGTTACATTCCCCATGGCCCTAACCCTAAGCCTAAACTAACACAAAACCTAATCCTAATCCTAGGCCAGAACATAGCCCTAAAGTGTAACCCCAAAAGAACCCTAGCCCTAACCCTAACCCTAAACCTCGCTTTAGACCTAACCCTTGCTCAAAGCCTAACCTTTACCCTTAACATAACCCTAGCCCTATCTAAACCCTAACCTAACACTAGCACTAATCCTAACCTTAAACCTAGCCCTAAACCTAGCTCTAATTCTATCTATTACCCTAACAATAATCCTAACCCTAATGCTAACCCTAGGCTTAATCCTAATTTTATCACAATCCCTAAACCTATCCATTACCCTAAAACTAACCTGAAAACTATTCCTAAGCCTATTCTTTACCCTAACCCTAACACTAACCCTAATGCTAATTCAAGCCATAAACCTAAACCTTAACTTAAACCACACCTTAAACCATATACTGACCCTAATAATTCAGATAGCTGTACATTTGACCCTTACCATAAATCTAACCCTTACACTGGACCTAACCATAAAAATAACCCGAAACCTATCAGTAACTGTAACCCTATACCTGACATTAGCCCAAGCCCTAAACCAAGCCCTAACCTAATACGAACTCTAGCTCTCATTCTAGCCCAAAACCTAGCCTTAATCATAACCTAACCCTAATTCTAACCCTTTCCCTAGCCCTAAATTAGTCATAACCACATTGCTTACCCTAAACCAAACCCAAACCCTAACCATACCACTAACCCTAGCCCTAACCTTAATGCTAGGACTAACTCTAACTCTAATCCTAGTCATAATCCTAAATCTAATCCTAACCCTCACTATAACTATTACTGTAATTATAATTATAACTAACTATAACTCTCATCCTATCCCTAACCCTAATTCTAAACCTATCACTTACCCTAACCTTAATCCAAGCCCTAAGCCTGGAATAACACTAGCCCTAACCTTAAACCTTGCCTGAACCCTAGATCTAAACCTAACTCTAAATCTAAACCTAATTCTACACCTAAACCTAACCCTAATACTAGCCCTGACCCTAAAGCTAATTCTAAATTTATCCCTAACCATAGATTTAGCCCTAAAACAAATCTGATCCATAACACTAACTATAAACTTTTACCTCAACCAAAATCTAACCTTACATCTAGCCCTAAGCCTAGCCCTAATTCAAGTCCTAATCTTAACCCTAAAACTACCCCTGAACCTGACTCTGACAATAACACTAAACCTACCTCTAAACATCACCCTAAACCTAAAACTTAACCTAACACTAGAATTAGTATTAACCCTAATTCTAATCATAAACCTAGATCATACATAAGCTGTAACCTTAAAACTAATGCTAACCAAAACCTTGCCTAAATCTGAGACCTAAACCTAGTTTTCACCCTAACCCTAACCCAAACACTAGCCCTAACTGTAACCCGAACCCTAAATCTAACCCTAGCTCTATCCTTAACCTTTACTCTTACTCTAGCCAAACTCCAACCATAATGCTAACACTAGTCCAAAAATTAATCCTTAGTCTAACCCAAACCCTAACCCTATTACTAGTCCTAAACGTAGACATTATTCTTATTATAACCCTAACGCAAATCCTAACCCTAATGCTGACCCTTATTCTGACACTGAACATAAACAAAATCCTAACACTAGCCCAACCCATAAACCTATATCTGAACCTAACCCTAACAGTAGCCCTAGATTAAACCTAATCCTAAATCTAGCCACATATTAACAAAGAACTAAACAAAAACCTAGCCCTAGCTTTAATGATCACACTTAACCTAGGCCAAACACTAACCTTACCTTTAGACCTAACCAATCCTAATTCTGGCTCTAGACCTAACCCTAACCCTAATCCAAACACAGACCCTGACACTAAAACTACCCTTGCTATAAAACTGACCCTAAATGAAACCTAAACCTAAACCTAATGCTAGACTGTAAACGTAACACTTACAAATTACCATAGCAGTAATACTAATTCTAAACCTAACACAAAACCTAGCCCTAATCCTAGTCCTAAAACTATCCCAAAGCTTATTCCTAATCCTAACCTAACCTTATCCCTTACCCTAAGCCTAAACCTCACGTTAACCCTAAACCTCACCTTAGAACTAACCCTAGATAAAACCGAAAACCGAACCCTAATTATAACCCTAGACCTATCCCTAAACCTAATTCTAATCCTTGCCTTAATCATAATGGTAACACTAATCCTAATACTATCTATAAATTATCCATTATCCTGAACAGAAATTTAACCCTAAAGATAACCCTAGCTCTAATCCAATGTAATACTAATCCTAGACCTAAACGTAAACCCAACCCTCATTGTAGACTTAACCCTAGATAAAAGCCTAAACCTACACTTTAAAGCTAACCTTAAACCTAAAACTACCCCTAACCCTAACACAACATCTAACCCTATCCATTAACCTAACTCTAAAAATAACCTGAGCCCTAACCCTAACACTAACCCTAACCTTAACCATAAATCTAACCCTAGACATAATCCTAAACCTAACCCTCACCCTAGATCTAACCCTGCCTCAAAACTTAACCTGTACCCTAAATCTAACCCAAACCCTAACCCTAGCCCTAGCCCTAACCATAACCCTAACTCTAGCCCTAATCCTATCCAAAACCTTAGCCCTAACCCTATCTCTAATGCTATTCATTAACCTAAAAATAACCCTAACACAAATAATTAACCTAAGCTTAACCCTAACCCTATAACTAACCCTAACCCTACCAATTACCGTAATTTAACCTCAATCCTAAAGCTAAACTTATCCTTTAACCTAACCCAAATTCTAACCCTAATGCTAATTTGAGCTCTAAACCTAATAATTAACCTAACACAAACTCAAAACCTGACCTGACCATAAAAATACACCTTACACTAAACCTAACATTAGTCTTAGCCATGAACATAACCATATAACTATCCCTAGCCATAATCCTAAACCTGACATTATCCCCATCCCTAAAACATGCCCTAACCCTAACACAAACCCTAGCCCTCATCCTAACCCCAAATCTACCCTTAATCCTAACACAAACCTAACCTAGTCCTAAACCTAATTCTAATCATTGCCCTAGCCATAAAACTAGATATAACCCCATTTCTTCCCCTAAAACTAACCCTAAGCCTAATCTTAACATAGCCCTAATTCTAGGACTAACCCAAACACCAAACGTAAACATATTCCTAGCCCTAATTTAGCCCTAAACTTAACCCTAAACTTAGCCTTAAGAATAACTCTATCACCCTAACTCTATACCTAGTTCTAACCTATCCCTTACTGTAACGCAAACACTAGACTTAACCTTATCCCTAATCCTAGCCATAGCCCTAACCCTAGAATTAACCATAACTCTAAATGTACCCCTAAACCTAAAATCACCCTATCACTAGGAACAGAACTAACATTAATCGTAAAACTACACTTAACTTTAGCCTTATCCCTAAAACATAATGAACCATAGCATTAACCCTAAACCTTAACCTAAACCAAATCCTAACCCTACATCCAGCCCTAAGCCTACCTCTAATTCAACTCTCCTATCCCCAACCCTAAAACTAACCCTGACCCTGACTCTAAACCTAACACTAACCCTAGCTCAAAACATCACCCTGAACTTAACCTAAGCATAAAACTAGACTTAGCCCTAATAGTAACCCTAAAATTAGCCCCAATCATAACCCTAGTTCTTACATTAGCTGTGTCCCTAACACTACCCCTAATGTAACCCAAAATCTATCTTTAAGGTGAGACCCAACCCTAGATTTAACCCTAAATTTAAACCTAAACCAAGTCCTAACCCTTACCCTAACTTACCCTACCTTTAATCCTTGCAATAACCCCATACATAACACAAACCCTAACACTAAAACTAACCATAACCCTACCCTAACCCTAGCTCAAACCTATCCATTACTCTAACCCTAATCTTAAACCTAATGCTAACCCTCAGCCTAACCCTAACACATTTGCTAACCTTAACCTATCTATTACCCTAAATATAACCCTAACCCTAATCCTAACCAAACTCTAAACCTAGACGTAATACTAAACCTAAAACAAGCCCTAAATGTAACCCTAGTTCTTACATTAGCCATAGCTCGAAAGCTAACACAAAACCTAACCTAGACTTGATCCAAACTCTAACCCTTGCTTTAACCCTAACCCTAAACCTAATCCTAGCCCTAGCCCTAACCCTAACCCTAGCCCTAACATTAGTGCTAACCCCCTCCATTACCCTAAGACAAACTCTAACCCTAAATCTAACCTTGTTCTAAACATAATTCTTAGCCTAACCCAAAACCTAACTCTCTTACTAGTCCTAACTCTAATCCTCAATCTAGCTCTATCACTATCCCAAACATTAACCCTAACCCTGACCCTTGTTCTTACCCTAACACTAACGATAGGTCTAAACCTGACCCTAAACCTAAACCGACCCCTAACATTGGCACTACCTGTCACCCCTGTAACTAAACCTTACCCTAACACTAGACCTAGACCTACACTTAATCCTATAACTAGTGAAAATTCTAGGCCTAGCCCTAAACAAAATCTTAGTACTAGCCCTAATAATAACCCTTAACCTAACCAAAACACTACCCCTACCCCTAGACCAAACCCTAGACTTAATGCTCGCCCTAGCAATAAACCTAACCCTAAACCAATCACTGACCCTTACCCTAACACGAACCCTAGCTCTAAACCTTATCCTAACAACAACAACAACAACAACAAAATGACCCTAACACTAGACCTAGCCATATCACTATCCCTGAAACTAGTCATCACGATAGGCCAAAACCTACCTCTAACTCTATCCATTACCCTAACCCTAACCCTAACCCTAATACTAACCCTAGCTCAAACCATCACACTGACTCTAAGCCTAATCCTCATCCTAGTCCAAACACTAGCTCAATCCTAACCCTTACACTTAACCTAATGCTAACACTAACCCATGGCCTAAACCTAAACCTAAACATAACCCTAGCCCTAATCCTAACCTGAATCCTATACCTAACAGTAGCTCTAAGCCTACATATTACCTTAACTCTAACCCTAACCTTAATGATAAACTTAGCCCTAACCCTAGGTCTAACCCTACCCTTTACCCTAACCCTAACACTAACCCTGATGATAAACCTAGCCCTTACCCTAAATCTACACTAACTCTAACCCTAGATATAAACATAAATCTAACCCTTGCCAAAGAGCTAACCTTTGCTCAAACCCTAACCAATACCCTAAACCTAACCCTAAGCCTATCCCTAATTCTAACCTTAAGCCAAAACCTAACCCTAACTCTAACCCTAATACGAAATAAAACCTTATCCAATACCCTAAATCTAATGATAACCCTAGCCATAACCTTAACACTAACCTTGACCCTAACCGTATCTATAACCTAGACCTAACCCTAAACCTAACCCTTGCTCTAGTGCTAAACCTAGCACAAACTCTAAACCATAATCTAAACCTGAACCTAATTCTAACCCTAGGTCTAACCCTAACTCTAGCCCTAATACAAATCATAACCCTAGCCCTAACCCTATCTGTTATTCTAAGCACAACCATAACCCTAAGGCTAACACTAGGCCTACCCCTAACCCTTTTGCTAACTCTAATCCTATCAATTACCCTATAACTCACATAAACCCTAAACCCAAACCTATCATTACCCTAACCAAACCCTAATGCTAATTCAAGCTCTAGACCTTAACCCTTTCCTAAACGAAACCTGAAACCTAATTCTTACCCTAATAATATCCCTAGTCTAAACCTGACCCTTAACCTAAACTGAACCCTTACACTAAACCTAGACACAAATCTAACCCTCAATCTATCCATAATGTAATCCTAGACCTGACACTAACCCTAGTTCTAATTCATGCCATAACACTAAAACAAACCTAGCCCTCATCCTAGTCCTAAACCTAAACTTATTACCAAACCAAACCATAACCCTAGCCCTAACCAAAATTCTAACCTTCAACCTAGCCCTAAAACTAGCTCCAACTGAATTCCTTACCCTAAACCTAACCCTATCTCTAAACCTAAACCTAAGCCTAAAATTAGGCATAAGCCTAACACAAATGCTAGACCTAATATTAGCCAAAATTTATCCCTAAACCTAACCTAACCCTAGCCCTAAGACTAACTATAACTCTCGCCCTAGTCCTATTTTTAGCTCTAAACCTATCCATTTCCATAACCCTATCACTTGCCTTTACATTAGCCCTAACACTAGCCCTAGCCCTAATCCTATATCTAACCCTGAGTGTAAATCTAACCCTAACACTAAGGTACTCCTCTCACTAACACAAGCCATAACACTAATGCTAATCTTAAAAGTAGCCCTAAACTAGCCCTAACCCTATAAAAAACATAGCCATAGCCCTAACCCTAACCTTTAACATAAACCAAAACTAAGCCTACACCTAGCCCTAACCCTAGCTTTAATTCAACTCCTATCCCTAACTCTTAAAAATACCTTGACTCTGAATCTGAAACTTACACTAACCCTAGCTCTAAACATCACTCAAAACCTAAACCCAAACCTAACTCTAGACCTAGCCCTAACCCTAACCCTAAAACTATTCTAATCGTAACCCTAGTTCTTACATTAGCTATAGCCCTAAACCTATCCCTAACCTAATCCAAAACATATGCCTAATCGGAATCCTAACACTACCTTTAAACTTAATTATAACCCTCATTCTAGCCCTAACCCTTACCCTAAACCTAATCCTATCCCTAACTCTTGCCATAACCCAAAACCTAACCCTAACCATAATCCTAACCATAAACCTCTTTCTAACCCCAGCTGTAATGCCATCCATTAACCTAATCCTCATCCTAACCCTAATGCTAAAAATAGGATAACCCTAAACCTATTCCAAACCCTAAAACTATACATTACCTAAACCTAACCTGAACCCTAAATCTAACCATATCCATAAACCTAATCTTAACCTTAATAGTCTTAACCCTAAAATTATCTCTGACCATAACCCTAGACCTGACATTAGCTCTAAGCCCTAATTAAGCACTAACCCTAAAACAAACACTAGCCCTAATCCTTGACCTAATTTTAGCCTTAATCCTAAACCTAACCCCAACCATAGACCTAACCCTAATTTTAATCATTGCTCTAGTTCTAAAGCTAGCTATAACATCATACCTAACCATAACCATAACCATAACCTAGCCATAAACCTAGGCTCAGCCGTAATACTAATTCTAGCTCTAATCCTAGCCCTAATTAAGCCCTAATTCTAACCCAAAATCTAACCCTAATACTAAGACTAACTCTAACTCTCGACCTAGCTCTATCCCTATTGCTAACCCTATCCCTTATGATAATTCAAACCCTAGGCCTAACCCTAGCCCTATCCTTTGCTATAGCCCTAAACCTAGATCTAATTCTAAGTCTAAATCTAAACCTAACCCTAAGCCTAAAACACACACTAACACTAGCTCTAACCCTAATGCTAATTTGAAAACTAGCCCTAACCCTAGTCCTAGCCCTCAAGCACAACTGAGCCATAGCACTGACCCTAACCCTTAACCTAAACCAAACACTAACACTACACCTAGCCCTAATCCTAGCCCTAATTCAAGTCCTACCCCTAACCCTTGGTCTAATACTAACCCTGACTCTGACCATAACTTTAACCCTAGCTCTACACATCACCCTATGCCTAAAACTAATCCTAACACTAGACCTCGCCCTAAACCTAACCCTAAAAGTAGCCCTCATCATAATTCAGGTTATTAAATTAGCCATAGACCTAAACCTAACACAAACCCTAGCCGTAATCCAAGGCCTAACCCTGGCCCTAACCCTAACTCTATACCTAGTCCCAATCCTAGCTCTAACCCTATTTCTTACATTAAGTCAAACCCTCAACCTATTGCTACCCTAGTCCTAACCCTAATTCTATGCTAAACCCTAACTCTATCACTAGTCCTAATCCTATCCCTCATTCTAACTCTAAACTTAACCAAAGCTGTTACCCAAACGCTGACACTTATTCTGATCCAAACACTAAACCTAGGCTTAAATCTGACCCTAACCCTTATCCGAAACCTAACATTAGCCCTACTAGTAACTTGAACCATAAACCTTAAAATAACACTAGCCCCAGACCTAAAACTAAACGTAAATATAGACATAAACCTAGCCTTAGCCCTAATAATAAGCCTTAACCTAAACCAAACACTAACTCTACCCCTAGACCTAAATCTAGTCCTCACTCTGGACCTAAACCTAAACCTTAACCTAACCTGTACCCTGACACTTACTCTAAAAAAAACCCTACCTCTAAACCTTATCCTAACCCAAAAACTAACCCTAAAACTAGACGAGCTGTAAATCTATCAATAAACATAACTCTAGCTCTTACATTACCCATATACCTAACACTAGCCCTATACATCACACAAAACCTACCCTAATTGCAGCCCTAGACCTAACCCTAAGCCTAACTCTAACCAAACCTAACCCTAACCCTTACCCTAACCCTCGTTCTAGCCCTACCCTAGCTCAAACCCTAAACCTTACTCTAAACATAACCCTAGCCCAAACCCTAAACCTCACCCTAACTCTAGCCCTAATCCTAACTGTAACCATATCCCAAACTCAAGCTCTAACTCTATCCATTACACTCATCATAACCCTAAATCTAATGCTAACCCTAACCCTAAACGTAACCCTAACCCTACCCAGCCCAGACTGTAATTATAACCCTTATCTCTAAACTTAGCTCAATCCCTAACCTTTACACTTAACCTAATCCTAACACTAACACAAGGCTTAACTCTAAACCTAACCCCAGCCCTAATTGCAACCTTAACCCTAGCCCTAAACCTACCTCGAAACTTACCCATTACCCTAACCCGAAACTTAACCCTAATGATAACACTAGACCTAAAGCTAAACCTACCCTAACCCTAAAAATAAACCTAACCCTAGAATTAACAGTGAACCTAACCCTAACCCTAAATCTAAGCTACCTCAAACCCTAACCCTAATCATAAACTTAACCCTAAGGCTAACCTAAACTTAATTTTATCGTTAACCTGATATCTAATCTATTACCTTAATACTAATGATAACTCTATCTTTAACTGTAAGACTAACCATGACCATAACCCTACCAAACCCTAAATTAACCTTACTATAGAAAAAATCCTTGCTCAAACTCTAAACTGTACCCTAAATCTAAACCTAAGTGTAACCCTCGCCCTATCGCAGACCCTAACCCTAACTCTAGCACTAATCCTAACCATAACCCTAGCCCCAATCCTAGGTCTAAAACTATAAACTACTCTAATGATAACCATAACCCTAATGCTAACCCTAGGCCTAACCCTAAACCTATCATGAACCTTAACCATATCCATTACCTTAAACCTAACCTGAACCCTAAACCTATTACTATCCATTACCCTTACCGTAATACTATCCTTAATGCTAATTTGAGCCTTAACCCTAAACCTTAACCTAACTCAAACCCGAAGCCTGATCTTCACCCTAATAATATACCAGCTCTTAATCTGACCCTTTCCCTAAACATAACACTTTAATTTGACCTAGCCATAAACCTAACCCTAAATATATCACTAACTATATACCTAGACCTGAAATTAGTCCTAGCCTTAATTCTTGCCCTAAACCTAACACAAAATCTAATCTATTCCTAGCTTCAAATCTAGACTTAATCCTAAACCTAACCATAACCCTAGCCCTAAACATAAAGCTAATCATAAAACTATCCCGAACCCTAACCATATAACTGAAACAAAACCAAGAAACAGGCCTAACACTAACCTTAAATGAAAACAAAACCTAGCACTACACCTAGATCTAACCCTAGCCCTAATTTGAGTCCTAATCATTACCTTAAATCTAGCCCTGACCTGACTGATATCCTAACACTAACCCTAGCAATAAATATCACATTAATCTTAAACTTAACCCTAACACTTGACCTACACCGAACTCTAACCTTAATTGTATCCCTATTTCTTATATTAGTCCTTGCCCCAACCCTAGCCTTAAACCTCACACAAAAACTAGCCCGATTCTGAGCCCTAAACCTAGCTTTAACCCTAACCATACACCTAACCCTAACCCTAACACTATGCCTTACCCTGAGTAAAACCTTAACCCTAATGGTAACCCTAGACTTATCCATAATCCTTAGGCTAACAAAATCCTAACCCTATTAATAGTCCTAATGCGAGATCTCATTCTAGGTCTAATGCTATCCAAAACCATAACC
>NW_026002143.1:1169761-1188409 GCF_001458135.2 Marmota marmota marmota | reverse complement strand
CAAAAACTAACTCTAACTCTAGTCTTAACCCTTACAGTAATTCTAGACCTGATCCTAGCCCTAATTTAGCCCTAACCCTACCACTAGCACTAATAATAACTCTAAATCTTGTCCAAGCCCTATTCCTAGATCTAACCCTATCCCTTACCATTAACCTAACACTTGCCCTAACCTAAGCCCTAACACTAGCCCTAGTCCTAACCCTAGAACTAACCATAACTCTAAGTCCAACCCTAACCCTAAGCCTAAACCTCACACTAACATTAGCCCTAACAATAACACTAATCCTAATACTAGCCCTAATCTAGTTCAAGCCCTAAAACAAAAAAGCCAAAACCCTAACCCTAACCCTTAACCTAAACCAAAACCTAAACCTACACCTAGCCCTAAACTTAGCCCTAATCCCAGTCCTAACCTAACCCTAAAACTAACCTTGAGCCTGACTCTGACCTTACACTAACCCTAGCTCTAAATTCACCCTAGAAGTATACCTAACCCTAAAACTAGAACTAGCCCTAAAAACAGCCCTAATCATAACTCTAGTTCTTATATTAGCCGTAACCCTAATCCTAGCCCTAATCTGACCCAAAACATATCCCTAAACTAAGCCCTACACCTCGTTTTAACCATAAACCTAACCCTAGCCCTAACCCTAACCCTAACCTAATCCTAGACCTAAAACTTGCCCTAAATCTAACACTGGATTTAATCCTAAAAATAATCCTAGCCCTAACTCTACCTCTAACCCTATCCATTACTCTAAAAATAAACATAACCCTAATGCTAACCCTAGCTCTAAACTTAACCCTAATCCTAAACCTAGAACTGACACTAATACTAACCGTCACCCTAGCCCTAAACATAGCTAAACTCTAACACTTACCCTAAACCTAACCCTAACACTAACCCTAGGCCTAACCCTAACACTAACCCTAGCCCTATTCCTAACCATAACCCTAGCCCTGAACTTATCCATTATCCTAAACATAAGCCTAACCCCAAGATGGCTCTAAACATAGCTATAACCCCACCCATTACTCTAAAAGTACTATAAACCTCGTAAACCTACTCTAACCCTAACTGTAAACTTAACCCTAGTCATAACCCTAAACCTAAATTAACACTTACTGTAAACCTAACCCTAGACCTAACCATAAACCTAATCCCTGCCATAGTCCTAATCCTAGCACAAACCCTAACAGTTACACTAAAGCTAACACTAACCCTAGTCCTATATTTATATCTAACCCTATCCATTTAGGCCTAACCCTAAAACTATCACTAACACTAACCTTATCATTACCTAAACCTAACCTGAACACTAAACCTAACCCTATCAAATACACAAACTCTAACCCTAACCCTAACCCTAATGCTAATTCAAACCCTAAAACTAAACCAAAACCTAACCCAAGCTCTGAGCAAGACACTGACTCTAATAACACACCTAGCTCTAAACCTGACCCTTACCATAAACATAACCCTTAAACTAGACCTAGCCATAAAACTAACCCTAACAGTATCTCTAACCTCAACCCTAGACCTGATATTAGCACTCTACCTAATTCTTGCCTTAAATCTATCACAAACCTAAGCCCTCATCCAAGCTCTAAAATTAGCCTTAATCCTAACCCGAACCCTAACCCTAGAGCAAACCATAATTTCAACCCTCGCCCGAGTTCTGAACGTAGGTATAACCACATACTTTTCCCTAACCCTGACCCTAACACTGTCACTAAAACTAATCCTAGCCCTAACCCTAGGCCTAATCTTAACACTAACATAGCTCTAATCCTAGCCCTTATTTATTGCTAACTATAAACCTACTTCTAAACCTAGCCCTAAGACTAACCCTAACAATAGCCCTAGACCTATATCTAGTACCAATCTTATCTACCCTAACACTAGTCCTAACTTTAGTCCTAACCCTAGCCATAGTCCTAAACCTAGAATTACTAACCCTAACTCTATATCTAATCCTAAATGTAAACCTAAAAATCACCCTAACACTAGCCCTAACACTAATTCTAATTTGAAAAGGAGCCCTAACCCTAGCTATACCCCACAAACAAAACTGAGCTATAGCCCTAATCCTAACCCATAACCTAAACCAAATCCTAATGCTACACTTAGTCCTAACCCTATCCCTCCAACTAATACTGACCCTGAATCTGACACTAAAACTAACCCTAACTCTAAACATCACCCTAACACAAACCTAACCCAGAACCTAGACCTAGCCCTAAATCTAACCCTAAAAATATCCCTAACCATAAAGCTAGTTCTTATATTAGTCACAGCCCTAGCCCTAACACAAAACCTAGCACTAATCTGAGCCTCAACCCTAGCTTTAACCCTAACCCTAACCTTAACCCTAACCCAAACCCTAGCTCTAAACCTATTCCTTACCCTAAGCAAAACTCTCCCCTAATGCTACCCTAGTTCTAACACTAATCTTTAGCTTACCCCAAACTCTAATTCTATTAATAGTCCTAACCCTAGCCCTCATTCTATGTCTAACCCTAGCCTGAAGCTTAAGCCTAAACCTTACCCTTATTCTAACCCTAATACTAACCTGAGGTGAGCCTGACCTTAACACTAAACTGAACCCTTACACTAGCCATACCAGTAAACCTATACCTTAAACTAACCATAACAATAGCACTAGACATAAACTTAATCCTATATATATCCATAACTCTAGCCCTAGTCCTAAACAAAAACCTAGCCCTAGCCCTAAAATAACCATTAAGCTAATGCAAAGGCTAACCCTAGCATGAGACCTAACCATAGTTATAATTCTGGCCCTAACCATTAACCCAATGCTAACCCGAACACTGACGCTTACCCTAACACAAACCCTAGCTCTAAATCTTATCCTAACCCAAAACTTAAACCTAATACTAGACATATCTATAACCCTAACACAAAAACTAGCCATAACCATAACCCTAGCTCTTACATTACCCATAGTCCTAACACTAGCCATAAACATCACACAAAACCTAGCCCTAATAAAAGCCCTAAACCTAGACCTAAACATAAGCTTAACACAAAACCTAGCACAAACCCTAATGCTTTCACTAGCCCTTTCCCTAGCTCAAACTCTAACCCTTACTCTAAACATAACCCTAGCTCTAACCTTAACCCTAAACCTATCCCTAATCCTAAGTGTATCCATAGCCCAAATCCTAGCTTTAAATTTATCCATTATCTTAAACATAACCCTAATCCTAATTCTAACACTAGCCCTAACCCTAACACTAACCCTAACCCTGACCCTAATCATAGCCCTGATTCTAACCCTAACACTTTTCATAAACTTAACCCTAGCTCAATTCCTAACACGTACCCTAAACCAAACCCTAACACTAACCTTTGGAGTAACCAATATCCTAGCCCTAATCCTAACCTTAACCAAAACTTAACACTAGCACTAAACCAAATCATTTCTCTAAACATAAGCCTAAACCAAATGCTAACCCAAGGCCTAACCCTAACCCTATCCCTAAAATTAACTCTAGACATTACTCTAAACCTAACCTGAACCGTAAACCTAATGCTATCCATTACTCTAACCCTAAGCATAACCCTAATGCTAATCTGAGCCCTAACCCTAAACCTTAACCCAAACTAAACCCCAACACATACGCTGACCCTAGTAATAACCTAGCTCTATACCTGACCCCTACACTAAACGTAACCCTTATACTAGACCTAGCCATAAAGCTATCCCTAACACTATCCCTAACCATAACCCTAGAACTGAAATTATCCATAGCCCTAATCCTATCCCTAACCCTAACATAAACCATAGCCCTCATCCAAGCCCAAAACCTAGACTTAATCCTAAACCGAACCTGAACACTAGCCCTATACCTAAATATAATCCTCACCCTAGCACTGAAACTAGATATATAACCCCATCCCTTCCCCTAAAACTAACCCTAACCCTAGCCCTAACCATAGGCCTAACCCTTACTCTAATCATAGCTCTAATCCTAACCCTATTTGAATCCTAAACTTAACCCTATCCCTAAACCTCGCCATAAGACTAACTCTAAATCACACCCTAGCCCTATTTCTATTTAAAACCCTATTCATTACCATAATCCTCACAATAATTCTAACCTGGCCCAAACCCTAGACATAGCCCTAACCCTAGATTTAACTATAACTCTAAATTTAACCTTAATCTTAAGCCTAAACCTCAATCTACAACTAGCTCTAACACTGTTGACAATCCTAAAACTAGCCCTAATCCAAGCCCTAGCCCTAAAACAAAATTGAGCCATTGTTCTAACCCTAAACCTTAAAATAAATTAAACCCTAACCAATAACTAGCCATAACCCAAGCTCTAATTTGAGTCCTCGGCCTAAAATTAACCCTCACCCTGCTCATATCCAAACACAAACCCTAGCTCTAAATATCACCCTAACCCTAAAACTAATGCTAACACTAGACCTAGCTGAAACCCTAACCCTAAAACTAATCCTAATTGTAACCCTAGTTCTTACATTGGCCTTAGCCAAACCCTAACATGAGACTTAACCTGAATCCTAACCCTAAAACTAGCCCTAAACCTAACCCTAATCCTAGCCCTAACCCTAGCTCTAATCCTATTCATTACCCTAAGTCAAACCCTATTCATAATGATAACTCTAGTCATAATCCTAATACTTAAGCAAACCCAAACAATAACCCTATTACTAGTCCCAACATTAGCTCTCATTCTATATCTAACCCTAACAAAAAACCTCACCCTAACCTGACCCTAACTAATTATAGGTCTAAACCTGACCCTAAAACTAAATCAAAACCTGAAACTAGCCCTACCAATAAACTTATACCTAAACCTCTCCCTAAAACTAGCCGCAGACCTAAACCTAATCCTATATATGGCCATTAACCTATCCCTTGACCTAAACAAAAACTTAGTGCTAGCCCTAACAATAACCCTTAACCTAAACCAAACTCTAACCCTACCACTAGACCTAACCCTAGTCCTATTCTGGCTTTCACCCTAACCCTAACTTTAACTTGACGACTAGCCCTGACACTAACATTAAACCGAGCTCTAAACCTGACCCTAACACAAAACCTAAATCTAACATTAGACCTCCCTGTAACCCTAACCCTAAAACTAGCTCTAATCAGAACCCTAGATATTACATTACAAATAGCACTAACCCAAAGCCAAAACCTAACACAAAACTTATATAACCCTAATCAAGGCCTAAACCTACCCTAAGCATAATCCTCACTATAACCCTAACCCTAGTCCTAAGCCTAACCCTAATCCTCACCTTAGTCCTAACCCTAGCTCAAAGCCTATCCCTTAGCCTAAACATAACCCTAGCACTATCCCTAACCATAACCCTAACCATCGCCCTAATCGTAACCTTAATACTAGACCTAACACTAGCTCTAACCCTAGCCATTAACCTAACTTTAACCCTAAACTTAATTATAACACTATCCTTAAGTCTAATTGAAACCCTAACACTGACTCTAGCTCTAAAGACCACCCTAAACTTAAACCAAACCATAACCGTAACCCTAGCCCTAATTCAAGTCATAACCCTAACCTTAAAGCTAACCCTGAACCTGACTGATATTCTAACAGTCACCCTAGATCTAAACAGAGCCCTCACTTTAAACCCAACACTAACAGTAACACTAGCCCTTATTTGAGTCATAAACCTAACCTTAAAACTAACCCTATTGCTGACGCATATCCTAACAATAACCCTAGCTCTAAATATTACCCTAACCTTAAACTTGAACCTAACACTAAACCTACCCCTAACCCTAACCATTAAACTAACTCTAATTGTAACCCTGACTCTTACATTGGCAATGCCCAAATCTTGCCTTAACCCTAATATACAAACTAGCGCTAATCCGAGCTCTAAACCTATATTTAACCCTAATTCTAACCATAACTCTAGCATTAACCCTAGCTCTATGGCTATCCCTTAACCTAAGAAAAACCCTAACACTAATGGTATCCCTAGACCTATATTTAATCCTTAGGCTAACCAAAACTCTAACCCTATTAATAGTCCTAACTCTAGCCCTCATTCTAGCTCTAACCCTATCCCAAACTCTAACGCTAACCCTGATCCTTATTCTTACCCTAACACTAGCCCTTGGTCTAAAAATGACCCTAACCCTAGACTAAACCCTATCACTAGCCCTAGATCTAAACCAAATCCTAAATCTATTATTAACTCTAGCCCTAGAACTAAACATAAACCTAGCCCTAGCCCTAACAATAATCTTTAACATAAATTAAACACTAACCCTAACCTTAAACATAAACATAGTCTGATTTCTGGCTGTAACCATAACACTAAATCTATCTCTAAATATGACCCTACCCGAAAGTCTAAACCTAACACTAGATCTAGCCATAACCCTAACCCTACAACTAGCCCTAAACATAACCCTAGCTCTTACATTACCTATAGCCCTCACACTAAGCCTAAACCTAACACAAAACCTAGAGCTAATTCTAGGCCTAAATCAAGCCTTAAGCATAACCCTAACCCTAACCCTAGCCCTAACCATAACCTAACACTCGCCTTACTCCTAACCCTAGCTCAAAGCCTAAACATAACTCTAAAAATAAACCTACACCTATCCCTCAATCTAACCCTAACCCTAGCCCTATTTGCAAGTTTAACCCTAGCAATAAACCTAGCTCTAAACCTACCCATTACTCTAAACCTAATCCTAATAATATTGATAATCCTAGGGTTAATGATAAACCTAAATCTAACTGAAAAACTAACCCTATATATAACCTTAAACCTCACACTTGCCATAGACCTAACCCTAGTTCAAACAATAACCATACTATAAAGCTAAACATATCCATAGCCCTAACTCTAAGCCTAAACCTAAATCTAACATTAAACATAGCCCTAAATCTACATCTAATCGTATACATTACCCTAACCCTAACCCTATCCCTATGATGTCACTAGTCCTAATCCTAACCCTAACCCTAACCCTATGAGTACTATAATCTTATCCCTAGAAGTAACCCTAAACCTAACCCTCACCCTAACCCTAACCCTAGCTCAAAACCTAACCCTTATGCTAAACAAAAACCTAATCCTTACCCTAGTTTTAGTCCTAAACCTAACCTTACTTCAAGACCTATGCCTAACCATAAACTTAGCCCTAAACTTAGCTCTAATCCTATCCATTATACTAACCATAACCCTTACCCTAATGCAAACCCTAGGCCTAACCTTAACACTGTCACTAACCCTAAACCTATCAATTACCCTAAACCTAATGTGAACTCTAAACAAAACCCTATCATTACACTAACCAACACCCTAGTGCTAATTCAATCAGTAACCCTAAACCCTAACCTCAAACAAACTCTAACACTGACCCTTACTCTAATAAATCTCATATCTCTAAAGCTGATTTTAACACTACATCTTATCCTTACACTACACTGATCCATAACCCTAATCCTAAAACTTCCCACAACCATAAGCTTAGACTTGGCATTTGCCATAGCCCTAATCCTAGCCCTAAGCCTAACACAAACCCCAGCCCTTATCAGAGCCCTAAAACTAGCCTTAATCCTAACCCTAAACCTAACTTTAGGCCTAACCCATAAACTAAACCTAGCTCTAATCTTAGCCCTAATTTAGTCCCATACCTAACCCTACACCTAACCCTAGCCCTAAGACTAACTCTAACTCTCACCCTATCATAATCCCTAGTTCTAACTCTATTCCTTACTGGACCACTAATCCTAGACCTAACCCTAGCACTAACCCTAGCCCTATCATTAGATAAAGCCCTAACCTAGATATAATTTTAACTCTCAATCAAACCCTAACCCTAAGACTAACCCTAACCCTAACCCTAATTCTAAATCTAACTTTAACCCTAGCCCTAAAACAAAACTGAGCCATAGCCCTAATCCTAACCCTTAATCTAAACCAAACCCTAACCCTAAATTTATCTCTAATTCTAGTTTTAAACTGAAAACCAGAGCTAACACTCACTCTGACTCTGACGACAATACTAACCCTAGTCTAAACATCAGCCTAACCCTAACCCTAAACCTAATACTAGACCTACCACTAACCCTAACTCTAAATTTAATCCTAATTGTAACCCTGGTACTTACATTAGCCTTACCCCTAACCCTAGCACTAACTTAATCCAAAACCTAGCCCTAATCCACTCCCTAACTCGAGTTTAGACCTAAACTTAATCCTAAACCTAGGCCTAAAAAAATCATAACCCTAGCCCTAACCCTAGTTCTAACCCTATCCATTGCTGTAACCATAACCTTAGGCCTAAATCTAACCCTATCTCTAATTGTAAACCTATGCATTATTCTAAATCAAACTGAAACCCTAAACCTCACCCTATCATTACACTAACACTAACCATAATGCTAATTTGAGACCTAACTTTAAACCTTTACCTATCCCAAACTTTTAATCCAGACCTTGACCTAATAATACCTCTAGCTCTAAACCTGACCCTAACCCTAAACCTAACCTTTACATTACATGTAGCCATAAACCTAAGCCTAAAACTTTCTTTGGCCATAACCCTAGATCTGATATTAGCCCTAGCCCTAATCCTAGCCCTAAACCTGAAATAAACCATAGTCCTCAACCTAGCCCCAAACCTAGCCTTAATCATAGCCCTAACTCTAACCATAGCCCTAAGACTAATTCTAAACCTCACCTTATCTCTAAACCTACATATAACACCATTCCTTACCCTAAACTTAATCCTAACCCTAACTCTAACGCTAGGCCTAAGGTGAACACTAACCCTAGCCCTAATTCTAGCCCTAATTTAAACCTATCCCTAACCCTAAACCAAACTCTAGCCCTAAGACTAACTTAACTCTCACACTAGCCCTATCCATACTTCTAACCCTATCCAATACTGTAATCCTAACCATAGCCCTAAACCTAGCCAAAACCATTGTGTAATCCTTATTCCTAGTCCTAACCCTAGATCTAACCCTAACTCTAAATCTAACCCTAACCCTAAGACTAAGCCTAATATTAACACTAGCCCTAGCCCTATCACTAATCATAAAACTAGCCCTATCACTAACCCTTGCAGTAAAACTAAACCTAACAATAGCCCTAACCCTAAACCTCAACTTAAACCAAAACTTAACACCACACCTAGACCTAACCCTAGCCCTAATTCAAGTCCTAATCTTAACCTTAATACTAACCCTAACTCTGACTCATATCCTAACACTCACCCTAGCTCTGAACACCACCCTATCCTTAAACCCAACCATTATAGTAACCCTAGCCTTAATTCGAGTCCTAAACCTGACTCTAAAACCAAACCTACCCTGACTATTATTAACCTAACACTAACACTAGCTCTAAATTTCACACTAACCTTAAAACTAATTTTAACACTAGAGGTTTAACCCCTAACAATACCCTAAAAATAACCCTAAAACCCTACTTCTTACATTAGCTTTTGCTCTAATCCTAGCCATAACCCTAACAAAATATACTAGTCCAAATCTGAGCCCTAAATCTAGCTTTAACCCTAACCCTAGCCCTAACCCTAATTCTACTACTATCCCTTATCCTATGCCAAACACTAAACCTAATTCTAATAATAATTCTAATCCTTAACCTAATACAAACCCTAACCCTATTAATAGTCCAAACCCTAGTCCTCATTCTAGCTCTAACCATAACCCAAACCCTAACCCTTAACCTGACACTTATTCTGACCCTAACAGTAATCATAGTATTAAAACCGAACCTAACCCTATACTGAAATTTAACACTAGCCCTACTGGTAACCTTATACCTAAACCTAAACCTAACACTAGCCCTAGACCTAAACCTAATCCTAATCTATCCATAACTCTAGACCTAGACCTAAAGAAAAACCTAGGCCTAGCCCTAATAATAAATCTTACCCTAAAGCTAAACACTAACCCTTCCACTAGACTTTACCCTAGTCCTAATTTTGGCTTTCTCATTAACCATAAACCTAAACTGAACACTGACTCTGACACTAACACTAACCCTAGCTCTAAACATCATCCTAACCCTAAAGCTATACTTAGCTTTAACATTAACCCTAAAAGTAAACCTAATCATAACAAAGGTCTTACATTTGCCATAGGCCTAACCTATTTCAAAACCTAGCCCTAACCAAAGCCCTACCCTAGCTTTAACCCTAAAACTAACAATAACCCTAACTGTAGCCCGAACCCTAATCCTAAGCCTAACCCTAGACCTAACCCTAAGCAAAACTCTAGCCCTATAACTAGCTCCATACTTATCAATTACCCTAATGATAATCCTAATGCTTCTGCTAACCCTAGGCCAAACCCTAATTCTATCCCTAACCCTAACCCTATCCATGACCCAACACCTAACCTGAACTCTAAACCTAAAACTGTCATTAACCTATCCCAAACCATATAGATAACTTGAGCCTTAACGCTAAACCTTACCCTAACAAAAACTCTAACCCTGACTCTGACCCTCACCCTAATAATACCCAAGCTCTAAACCTGACCCTAACAAGAAACCTGACGCTTACAATAGACCTAGCTATAAACCCAACCCCAAACCTCTCCCTAACTGTAACCCTAGACCTGACATTAGCCGTAGCTCTCATCATAGTCCTAATCCTTACTAAAACCTTAGACCACATCCTAGCCATAAACCTTGCCTTAATCATAAACCTAACCCTAACCATAACCCTAATTCTAATACTCAACCTAGTCCTAAAAGTAGGTATAATCCCATCCCTTAACCTAAACCTAACACAAACCCTAACCCTAACACTAACTCTAGCCCTAATCCCAGCCCTAATTTAGCCCTATCCCTAACCCAACCCTAACCCTGGACCTAAGACTAACTCAAACTCTCTTCCTAGCCTTATAGCTAGTTCTAACCCTATCTTTACCATCACCCTAAATCTAGCCCTAAACTTATTCCTAACACTAGCCCTATCCTTAGCCCTAGCTCAAAGCCTAGATCTAAACCTAACTCTAAATCTAACCCTAAACCTAAGCCTAAACCTCACACTAACACTAGCCCTAATCCTAACATTAATCCAAAAACTAGCCCTAACTCTACCCCTAACCATAAAACAAAACCGAATCATAATCCTAACCTAATACTTAACCTAAACCAAAACCTAACCCTACAACTAGCACTAAACCTATCTCTAATTCTAGTCCTAACCCTAACCTGAAAACTAATCTGGATGCTGACTCTGACCCTAATATTAAACCTAGCTCTAAATATCATTGTAACCATAAACTTAACCCTAACACAAGACGTAGCCCTAACCCTGACCCTATCACTAGCTCTAATCATAATGCTACTTTGTACATTAGCCGCAGCCTTAACTCTAGCCCTAACCTAACCCAAAACCTAGCCTTAATCCGAGTCCTAAAACTAGTTATTTGTAATATTTATTTTTTAGTTGTGGTGAACACAACAATTTTATTTTATTGGTTTGTGGTGCTGAGGATGGATCCTAGCTCCCTGCACATGCCAGGTGAGCACGCTACTTCTTGAGAAACATTCCCAGCCGCTTAACATAGCTTTAACTCTAAATGTAAATCTAACCCTAACCCAAACAAAAGCCCTAATCCTATACATAAACCTACCCCTAATCTTAAGACTAACCCTATCCATTACTCTAATGATAACACATTATGCTAAACCTAGGCCTAAACCTAAACCTATCCATTACACTAAACCACAGATAAAACCTAACCCTAACCCAAACAAAAGCCCTAATCCTATACATAACCCTACCCCTAATCTTAGGTCTAACCCTATCCATTACCCTAAACATAAGCCTTATGCTAACACTAGGCCTAACCTTAACCCTATCCGTTACACTAAACCACACCTAAATCCTAAATCTAAACCTTTCATTATCTTAACCCAAAACCCTAATGATAATTCAAGCCCTAATCATAAACCCTAACTTAACCCAAACCCTCAGCTTGATCCTTAGCCTAATAATGACCCTAGCTCTAAAACTGAGCCTTGGTATACACCTAACCCCTACACTGGACCAAGCCATAAACCTAACACTAAATCTATCCCTAACTGTAACCCTAGACCTGACATTAGACCTAGCCCTAATACTAGCCCTAACCCTAACACAAACATTAGCCCTCATCCTAGCCCTAAACCTAGGTTTAATCATAACCCTAAAAATAACCCTAGCCCTCACCTTAATACTAATCCTTGCTCTAGCCCTCAAACTAGCTATAACCCAATACCTTATCCTAAATGTAATCCTAACTCTAACACTAACCCGAGGCCTAAACCGAACACTAACACTAGCCCTAATTTAGCCCTATTCCTAACCCTAAACCTAACCCTAATCCTAGCCCTAAGACTAAACCTAATATTCATACTATCCCTATCACTACTTCTAACCCTATCCCTTACCATAATCCTAAAACTAACCAAAACCTTAGTCCTAACCCTTGCCCTATCCTTAGCTGTACCCCTAACCATAGGTCAAAACCTAACTCTAAATGTAATGCTAAACTGAAGCCAAAGCCTATCCATTATAAATACATTTATATTTAGACTCTGTGTCTACAGATGATGGCTTCAATTATGATTTAGAATATAATCATTAGTGTCATGAAAGGCATACCATTTCTCGTGGTGTATAGAAAACTTAGGGTCAGGGGTAGGATGCTATGTTAAGGGGGAAAGGAATGGGGGTATATGATTAATCTTACTTAGCAACTTTGAGAAGAACTCTAATGAATAGGCAGGGGGAATTTATGGAAGAAGGTATAAATTCCAACTCCTTATCTGTATTCATAAAATTACACTATGTATAAATAGTAAAATTAATAGGCTGAAAGTGGGTTAGAGGAAGAAAGAAAAAAGAAGAAAAAATAACAAGGAAAGAAAGAAAGAGAGGGAGAATGAAAATAAGAGCCAATAAAGAGGTGTGAGGTGGGGCCGATGCAATTCCTCTATATTATACAATTCTAGTGATTAAGTTCTTAAATTCCAATTTTATGGAAAGTTCTTTTTTTTCATATATGTTGAGGTTGTGAGGACCAGAGGGGGAAGGGTAGAGGAGAATGGATGAGAAGAGCAAGAAAAGAAAAGTAAGAAAGAAATAAATCTATCTCCGAACTCTGTTTTCTTTTCTTTCATTAGTTAGAGTTGTCTATTCCTAGCTTGAGTCTCTGTGCTCAGGGTGGTGGAGGTAGCCAGGGTGAGAGGGCTTGAGCTTCTACCTGGAGTCTCCCTACTCTTAGTCTCTAAATTGGAAACCAGGTTCCTGTAGAGTTGCTGTTTTGCACTGATAGATACACCCCCAAAAACTTGTGAGAAAAATCTTGAGTTATCACAGCTGGAGCTAGTGGCGTTGGAAAAAGGGTACCTGATAAGCTGCAGAACCAAGCTGGTAGCCACACCTACTGATAGATGGCAAGTTTTTCAAGATGGATTCCATCTATTACACATGTATAGTGTTTGGTGAGGTGGGTGGTTCTGGAGTGACCTTGTGCTGTGTCCAGAGCTCGGTCTGGTGACCCACAAGCAAAGCCTCTGTATTCTCTCCTGCCTTTGGTCTGTGCAGAGAGCACCTGTGTGGCTGAGAATGCTGTCTGCGCCCAGATAAACTGCGTAGCCGAGCCTTCCTTTTGTGCCAAGAGCACCCATGTGGCCCTAGTTTTCTTCAAATTTCTATGGTACTTGGCAGCTTTCATCTTTCACTTAGCCTTACTATGCTCAACAGGTTTGGGTCTTGTCAGTTCAATGGTTCGCTGTCAGGAACAGTTTGTATTTTAAGGTTTCCCTTCATTATGACTTATTAATGTGAAGGAAAATTGAGCTGTAAATCAAACAGGGTTTGCAGGAGGTGCTTGAAACTTCACACAATCAGTTTTAAGTGGGCACTCTCTGGTTTCTTTCTTTTGAAGGTAGGCCAAAGATGAAGCATGCAAAAGAAACTATATCCAAGAGCCCTTAAGGAGAAAACAGAGAAATATGTATGTACTGAAATAAGTCTCCCAATAATTTGATCAGACTTCTTTGATACTACACACTATTAATCTTTTAGTTTGCTCCCCTAGGCTCCCCAAGGTTGGCACTTCTAGGATCAATGGTTCTCTATACAGGTAAGGGTTAGTGTTATGGTTAGAGTTAGGGCAAGCAAGCTTCAGAGCTAGTGTTAGGGTTATAGTTTGCTTTGTTCAAGTTTCTTTGATACTGGGAAGATTTATCTTTTACCTAGCCTTACTATGTGCCCCAGTTTGGGGCCTTCTCAGTTCAATGGTTCGCTGTTGGGAATAGTTTGTTTTTAATGTCTCAGTTAATTTTGACCTATATGGGTAAATGAGAATGAAGCTGGAAATCAGAGGGTTGGTGCTAGCTGGTTGAAACTTCACATACTCAATCAGATGTCTGTGAGCACACTCTCGTTTCTTCCTTGTAAAAGTAGCAATAAGCTGAAGCATGCAAAACAAGTATATTCAAGAGCACTTTAGGAGAAATCAGGGCAATATGCATGTACTGAAATACCTCCCCCAATTATTTGGTCAAATTCCTTTGACACTGTGCAGGATTCATATGTAAGGTTGCCCAACTAGTCTCCCCAAGTTTAAAACTTTTATAATCAAAGGTTCTCTTAACAGGTTTGTCTTAGGGTATGGTTACAGTTAGAGTTATATCTAGTGTTAGGGTTAGAATTAGTTTTTTTCAACCTTTTAGATACTGGGCAGGATTTATCTTTTTCCTATTCTTAGTATGCTCCCCATGTTTGAGCTTCCTAGTAAAAGGGTTTGCTCTCAAGAACAGTTTTAATTTTCATGTTTCACTTCATTTTTCCCTAAAGGAGTGAATGGAAATGGAGCTGGACTCAAACAGGGTTTGTGCTAGATGCTTGAAACTTCACAAACTCAATAAGTTCTCAGGGCACATTCTCTTATTTGTTTCTTGTGGTAGTAGCCCAAAGCTGAATTAGAAAGAAACAGCTTTATCTGTGAGCACTTTAGGAGCAAGCTTCAAATTTTTGCTTGATTTCTTTGGTACTTACAGGATTCATCCTTTTCCGAGCCTTAGTAGGATCCCCAAGTTTGGACCTTCAAGGTTTGCTGGTTCACTGTCAGGAACAATTTGAATTTTTAGGTTTCACTTTATTATGGCCTATAGACATGAATGAAAATGGAACTGGAAATCAAACAGAGTTAGTACTAGCTGCTTGAAACTTCACACACTCAATCAGCTCTCTGTGGGCACTCTCTGGTTGTTCATTGTGACAGTACCTTAAAGGGAAGCATGAAAAAATAATTTATCCAAGAGCACATTAGGAGAAAATAGGGAAATATGCACGTACTGAAATACCTCCCCCAATTATTTGGTCACAATTTTTTAAACTGCACAGGATTCATCTTTTAGCTTGCCCCACTGGGGCTCCTTTATTTGGGGACTACCATAATCAATGGTTTCCTAAACAGGTCAGGTTAGATTTAGTATTAGGTTTGGGCTATAGTTACAGCTAGTGTTTTGTTAGATTAGTTTTGTTCAAATTTCTTTGATACTGGGCGGAATTCAACTTTTACCGAGCCTTGCTATATTATTTAGGTTTGGGCCTCTTGGGTAAAGTGTTTGCACTCCTGAATAGTTTTGTATTTTAAATTTTCATTTCATTTTGACCTATGTGTGTAAATGGAAATGGAGCTGGAAATCCAACAGGGTTGGTGCTAGCTACTTCAAACCTCACACACTCAATCTGTTTTCTATGGGCATTCTCTTGTTTATTCCTTATAAAATTAGCCCTAAGCTGAAGCATGCAAAGCAATTTTATGTGAGAGCACATTATGAGAAAACAGGGATATATGCATGTACTGAACTACCTCCCTAATTATTTGGTCAGATTTCTTTGATATTGTGAAAGATTCATCTGTTAGCCTACAATAATTAGTTCCCCAAGCATGGGACATCTAGGATCAAAGGGACTCTAAATAGGTTAAGGTTAGTGTTAGGGTTAGTGTTAGGACTAGGATTAGACTTAGTGTTAAGGTAAGAGTTAGTTTTGTTCTTAAATTTCTATGATACTGTGCAGGTTTCATCTTTATTTTATTTTGGCTATAGTCCAAATTTTTGGGCCTCCTACATAAATACTTTGTCTTCAGGAACAGTTTCAATTTTCATGTTTCTCTTCTTTTTGCCCTGGAGTTGTGAATGGAAATGAAGTTGGAAATCAAACAGGGTTTGGGCTAGCTGCTTGAAACTTCACACATTCCATCAATTCTCAGTGAGTATAATCTGGTGTTTGCCATGAAGTAGCACTAAGATGAAGTAGAAAGTAACAGCTTTATCTCTGAGTGCTTTAAGAGCAAGCAGAATATCCATATACTGAAAGAGTTTCAATTTTTTTGGTTGGATTAATTTGATACTGTAGAGGTTTCATCCTTGACCTAGCCTTAGTAGGCTCCCCTAGTATGGCCCTTCAAGGTTCAATGGTTCAGTATCTGGAACAGTTTGAATTTTTAGGTTTCACTTCATTATGGCCTATATGTGTGAATGCAATGGAGCTGGAAATCAAACAGTGTTGTTGCTAGCTGCATAAAACTTCACAGGCTCAATCAGCTCTCTGTTGGCACTCTTTGTATTTTCTTTCTGAAAGTACCTTATGCTGAAGCATAAGAAACAATTTATCCATGAGCACTTTAAGAAAACAAACAACCGGGCTGGGAATGTGGCTCAAGCAGTAGCGTGCTCTCCTGGCATGCGTGTGGCCTGGGTTCGATCCTCAGCACCACATACAAACAAAGATTTTGTGTCCGCCGAAAAACTGAAAAATAAATATTGAAAATTCTCTCTCTCTCTCTCTCCCTCTCTCTCTCTCTTTCTCTCTCTCTCTTTAAAAATTATCTTTCTCTTTCTCTCTTTAAAAAAAATTCTATCCTCTCTCTCTCTTTAAGAAAAAAAAGAAAAAGAAAACAAACAGGGAAATATGAATGTACTAAAATACCTCCTCCAATTTTTCATCAAATTTCTTTGATACTGCACAAGATTCATCTGTTAAGTTGTGCCACTAGGTTCCCCAAATTTTAGACTTCAACAATCATAGGTACTCTAAACTGGTTAGAATTAAGTTAGGGTTGAGTTAGATCTAGTGTTACAGTTAGAGTGAGTTTTGTTCAAATTCATTTGATACTTGGAATAATTCGTCTTTTACCTAGCCTTACTATTTTCCCCAGATTTGGACCTTATCCCTTCAATGGTTTGCTGTCAGGAACACTTTGTATTTTAAGGTTTCCTTCATTTTGCCCTATATGGGTAAATGGAAATGGAACTTGAAATCACAACAGGGTTGGTGCTCGCTGCTTAAAATTGCACACACTCAATCAGTTCTATGTGGGCTCTCTGGTTTCTTCCTTGTGAAAGTTTCCCAAAGATGAAGCATGCAAAAACATCTTTATTCAAAAGTGCTGTTGGAGACAACAGTGAAATATAAATGTACTGAAAGACCTCGATAATGCACAGGATCCATCTGTTAGTTTGCCCCACTAAGCTCCATTAATTTTTTGCTTCTATAATAAAAGGTTATCTAAATAGATGAGGGTTAGAGTAAGGGTTAGGTTTAAACCTTGTGTTATGTTTAGAGTCAGTTTTCTTCATGTATCTTTGATAATGGGAAGGATTTATCTTTTACCTAGCTTCACAATGTTCGCTGGTTTGGGCCTTCTCATTTCAATGGTTCGCTGTCAGATACAGTTTGTATTTTAAGGTTTCACTTTATTTTGAAATATTTTGTTGAAGACAAATGCAGCACAAAATCAAACAGGGTTGGTGCTAGCTGTTTGAAACTGCACACATTCAATCAGTTTTCTGTGGGCACTCTCTGGTTTGTTCCTTTTGAATATTGCTGTCAGCTGAAACATGCAAAGCAACTTTATCCCAGAGAACTTTTGGAGAAATCAAGAAAATATGCATGTACTGAAACACTTCCCCCAATTATTTGCTCAGATTTTTTTGGTACTGTGCAGGATTCATCCGTTAGCTTGCCCCACTAGACTCTATTAGTTAGGGACTTCTACGATCAAAGGTTCTCTAAACAGGATAAAGTGAGCTGTAGTGTTAGGATTAAAAATAGATTTAGTGTTAGGTTTATAATAGTTTTCTTCAAAATCTTTGATACTAGGCAGGATTTATCATTTACCTACCTTACTATGTTCCTCAGTTTTGGGTCTTCTAGGTTCACTGGTTGCTGTCAGTATTTCAGTTTTTATTTTAAGGTTTCCTTTCATTTTTTCCTATATTGGTAAATGGAAGTGGAGCTGGAAATCAAACAGGGCTTTTGCTAGCTGCTTAAAACTTCACACACTCAATCAGTTCTCTATGCGGATGCTCTGGTTTTATCCTTGTGAATGTATCCGAAAGATGCAGCATGCAAAAGAACACTATGCAAGAGCATTTTAGGAGACAACAGGAAAATATAAATGTATTGAACTACCTCACCCAATAATTTGGTCAGATTTTTTTGATACTGGGCAGGAATCATCTGTTAGCTTGCCCCACTAGGCTCCTAAACTTTGAGACTTCTATGATCAAAGGTTCTCGTACAATCTCGATTTTGGAAGATGGCGG
>NW_026002143.1:1136581-1162560 GCF_001458135.2 Marmota marmota marmota | reverse complement strand
GAGGGGAAAGGGAAAAATAATACAAGGGGGAGAAATGAATGACAGTAGAGGGGGTAGAGAGAGAAGAGGGGAAGGGAGGGGAGGGGGGATAGTAGAGAATAGGAAAGGCAGCAGAATACAACAGACACTAGTATGGCAATATGTAAATCAATGGATGTGTAACAGATGTGATTCTGCAATCTGTATATGGGATAAAAATGGGAGTTCATAACCCACTTGAATCAAAGTGTGAACTATGATATATCAGGAACTATGTAATGTTTTGAACAACCAACAATAAAAAAATTAAAAAAAAAAAGGTTCTCGAAATAGGTTAGGTTAGAGTTAGGTCTAGTGTTAGGGTTAGAGTTTGTCTTGTTCAAATTTCTTTGATATTGGGCAGGATATATTTTTACCTAGCCTTAATATGTTCCCCAGGTTTCAGCCTTGTTGGTTCATTTTTTTGCTTTAAGGAACACTTTGTATTTTACGGATTCACTTCATTTTGACCTACATGGGTAAATGGACATGGAGCTGGAAATCAAACAAGTCGGTGCTAACTGCTTGAAATTTCACACAGTCAATCAATTCTCTGTGGGCACTCTCTGATTTGTTCCTTGTGAAATTAGTAATAAGCTGAAGCATACAATACAAATTTATCTGAGAACACTTTAGGAGAAAACAGAGAAATATGCATATACTGAAATAACTCCCCAAATTATTTTGTCAGATTTTTTCAAAACTACCCATGATTCACATGTAAGCTTGCCCCAGTAGACTCCCCAATTTTGAAACTTCTATGATCAAAGGTTCTCTAAACAGATTAGGTATAGTGTTAGACTTAGTGTTAGGACTAGCTTTAGACCTGGTGTTAGGGTTAGAGTTAGTTTTTTTTTTTCCTTTTTTTTTTAAATTTCTATGATACTGGTCAGAATTCACATTTTTCCTATTTTTACTATAGCCCAAATATTTGGGCCTCCTACGTAAATGGGTTTTCTTTCAGGAACAGTTTCAATTTTCATGTTTCTCTTCTTTTTGCCCTATAGGGGTGAATGGAAATGAAGCTAGAAATCAAACAGGGTTTGTGGTACCTGCTTGAAACTTCACACACTTAATCAGTTCTCAGTGAGCATTTTCCGGTTTGTTTCCTATGAAGTATCCCTAAGCTTATGTAGAAAGAAACAGCTTTATCTCTGATTGCATTAGGAGCAAGCAAAATACACATGTACTGAAAGAGCTTCAATTTTTTTTGGTCAGATTACTTTGATACTGTACAGGATTCATCTTTGACCAAACTTAGTAGGCTTCCCAAGTTCGGGCCTTCAAGATTCAATGGTTCAGTGTCAGGAACAGTTTGAATTTTTAGTTTTACCTACATTATGGCCTATATGTGTGAATGCAAATCGATCTGGAAATTAAACAGGGTTGGTGCTAGCTGCTTGAAACTTCACACACTCAATCACTTCACTGTGGGCATGCTCTGGATTGTTCCTTGTGAAAGTACCTTAAGCTAAAGCGTAAAAAAAAAACAATTTATCCAAGAGCACTTTAGTAGAAAACAGGGGAAATAGGCATGTACTGAAACACTTCCCCAATTATAGGTCAGAATTTTTGATACTGGGCAGGATTCATCTTTTACTTTTCTCTACTAGGCACTACAAATTTGGTGCTTCTATGATCAAGCTCTATAAATTGGAAAGGCTTAGTTTTAGAATTCGGGTTAGGGATAGGGTTAGAATTAATATTTGGTTTAGAGTTAGTTTTGTTCAAATTTGTTTGATACCAGTCAGCATTAATCTTTTACCAACATTACTATGTTTTCCAGGTTGGGCCTTCTCAGTTCAAGGTTCGCTGTCAGGAACAGTTTGTGTTTTAAGGTTTAAATTCATCTTGAATTCTATGGGTTAGGGTTAGTTTTAGGTTTAGGGCTATGTCTCAGTTTTGTTTTAGGGCTAGGGCTAGGGTTAGGGCTAGATTTTGAATTAGTGTTAGGGTTAGGGCTAGTGTTATGGTGAGGTTTAGGCTTGGGGTTATTGTTAGATCTAGATTTAGGGTTAGATCCAGCATTAGGGTTAGGGCTAGGGTTATTTTTACGGTAAGGGATAGGTTTAGAATTAGGGAAATGGCTAGGACAAGAGTTAGATTTAGATTATAATTAGACTTAGGGTTACAGTTAGCGTTAAAGCTAAAATAGGGCTAGGATTAGGGCTAGGGTTAGTGTTGTGGTTAGACATAGGGGTAGGGCTAGTTTTAGGATTAGCATTTGGGTTAGAATTAAGTTTAGGGGAATGGGTGGGGTTATAGCTAGTTTTATGACTAGGGAGGGGGTTAGAATTAAGATTAGGGCTAGGGTTAGTGTTTACATTAGGATTAAGTCTAGGTTTAGGGCTAGGGTTTCTATTATGTTCAGGGCTAGAACTAGGGCCAGGGCTAATTTCAAGCCTAGGGTAAGGATTAAGGATAGTTTTAGGGTTAGTATATGGCTAGGTCTAGTTTCAGAGCTATGTTTACAGTAAGGGTCAGGTATAGAGTTAGGGTATTGTTAGGTTTAGGGTCAGGGTTAGCATTTGGTTTCGGTCAACGTTTAGGTTTAGGGCTTGAATTAGTGTTAGGTTTCGGCTGAGTGTTAGGGTAATTTATAGGGTTATGTTTAGGGTTAAGGTTTAGGGCAATGGATGTGTTAGGTTTAGCAATACGGTAAGGTTAGCATTAGGTTAGGATTATGTTTAGTATAATGGATAGATTTATAGCTAGGGTTAGTAAAGGTTATGGTTTGGATTAAGTCTAAAATTAGAGTTAGGTTTAGGGATAGGGCTAGGATTTGGTTTTATGGTAAGTGTTAGGTTTAGGGCTAGGGTTATGGTTAAATTAGGGAAAGGGTTACTGTCTGAGCTAGCATAGTGGCTAGGGCGAGGTTTAGGTTTACGTTCAGGTCTAGTGATATGTTTATGGTTAGGGTTGGTTTAGGGTTTGCGTTATGGCTAGAGATTTCATTACAGTTAGAGTTAGGTTTAGGGTAATGGATAATGTTAGATTTAAGGTTAGGGTTAGGGTTAGGTTTAGGTTTAGGTTTTGGATTAGGGCTAGTCTTAGGATTAGGTCTAGTGTATGGCTTAATATTTCCACTAAGGTTAGGACTATGGTCAGGTTTAGGTTTATGGTTAGTTCTTTGGATACGTTTTATGGTTAGAATTAGTTGTAGTGTTAGGGATTGTGTTATAATTAGGGTATTTGACAGGGTTAGAACTAAAGTGTGAGCTAGGTTTAAGGTTATGATAAGAGCTAGGGTTAGGGTTATGGTTTAGTATAGAGTTAGGGTAATGTTGAGGGTAAGGGATAGGCTTTGAACTAGGGTTAGTTCTAAGGCAAGTGTTAGTGTTAGTGTTAGTGTTAGGGCTAGGGTCAGAGTTCGGGTTATGTTTAGGTGTACGTTTAGGCCTAGGATTATTGATAGGTTTTGTGTTAGGTTTAGGGCTAGGGTTAGGACTATAGTTATGGTTAGGGCTACTGTTAAGGTTAAGATCAGGGTTAAAATAAGGTTAGGGCTAGGATTATATTTAGGGCTAGTATTAGGGTTAGGATTATGGCTACGTCTAGTGTTAGGACTAGGTTTTGGGTTCGGGTCAGGTTTAAAGATAGGTTCATGTTAGGGTCAGGGTCAGTGTTCCGGATAAGATTAGGGTTAGGGTCAGAGCCACAATTAGGATTAGTGTTAGGTGTATGGGTAGGGTAAAATTTAGTTTAGGTTAAGGGTTATTTTTAGGGCTAGAGCTAGGATTTTGTTTAGGTTTAGTTCTAGAATTTTAGCTATATTTAGGATTAGTTTGGGGTCTAGTTCTATGATAGGGTTAGGTATAGGTACAGGCTTACTAGTAGGGCTAGTGTTAGGGTTTGGTTTAGGGTTAGGGTCAGATTTAGACCTAGGGTTACTGTTAGGATCAGAATAAGGGTCAGGATTAGAATTAGATCTAGAATGAGGACTAGGGTCAGGAGAAGTAATACTGTTAATGTTTAAGTTAGGCTAAGGATTAGGGTTAGGACTAGGGTTAGCATTTGGTTTAGCATTTGGCTTAGGGTAAGGGATATGGTTAATGCTAGGGTTAGGGATCGTGTTGGGTTAGGTTTAGGGCTAGAGTTAGGGTTAAGATTAGGGTTTAAGGTAGGGCTACTACTAGAATTAGGGGTAGGGTTTGTGTGAGGGTTAGGGCTAGGGTTATGACAACAACTAATGTACGAACTAGGGTTACAATTAGGGCTTGTTTAGGGTTAGGGTTAAGGCTAGGTCTGGTGTTAGGGATTTTTAAGGTTAGGGTGATGTTTAGAGCTAGGATTAGTGTTAGAATCAGTGTCAGGGTCAAGTTTATTTTTAGATTTAGGTTAGGGCTAGGTGTAGGTTTATGGTTTGGTTTAGGTTAAGGGTTAGGAATATGGATATGGCTTTTTTTGTTTTGTTTTAAGGCTAGGGCTAGGCGAAAGGCAAGTTTTAAATTAGCATTATTGTTAGGGTTAGTGTTTGGGTTTAGTTTAGGATAATGTTTATGTTTAAGTTTAGAGTTAGGTTTAAATTTAGAGTTAAGATTAGATCCAGGGTTGGGCTAGGGCTAAGGATAGATCTAGGGATAGGGCTAGGGCAAGAGTTAGAGTTAGGCTTAAGGCTAGGGTAGGGTTAGAATAGGACTAAATTAGGGTTAGTTCTAAGCTTAGTGTTAGGGTTAGGCCTAGGGGTAGGGCAAGTGCTATGGTTTGGTTTAAGATTATGTTTAGGTTTAGGGTTATGGTTAGGTTTAGGGTAAGGGATGAGATTATAGATAGGTTTAGGGCTAGGGTGAGGGTTAGAATTTGGGTTAAACTTTGGGTTATGGTTCGGGTTAGAATTAAGGCTAGGTTTAGGGCTACGATTAGGGCTAGGTCTAATTTCAGGTCCAGCTTTACAGTTAAAGATAGTTTAGGATTAGGTTAGATGTAGTGTAAGGGTTAGGTTTAGGGTTAGGGTCAGGTTCAGAGCTAAGGGTATTGTTTAATTTAGGGTCGTGATTAGTGTTTGGGGTAGGTTAATGTTTTAGTGTAGTGCTCAAATTAGAATAGGTTTAGGATTAGGGTAATGATATAGTTAGGTTTAGGTTTCAGGTTATGTTTATGGTAATGGATATGGTTAGAATTAGGAATATGGTAAGGTTTAGGCCTAGGGTTAGCATTAGGTGTAGGATTATGGTTATGGTAATGGATAGTGTTAGAGCTAGGGTTAGAGCTAAGGTTATGGTTATTATTAGTGCTAGGTTTAGGGTTATGTTTAGGGTTAGGGTTAAAGCTCAGTTTAGGGCTCAGATTAGATAGATTTTGGGTTAAGCATTTAGGGTTAGGATTAGGGCTAGGGTTAGGGTTAGGGCTAATGTAAGTACTAGGGTTACAATTAGGGCTACTTTTAGGGTGAGGGTTAGGGTTAGGGCTAGGTCTAGTGTTATGTTTAGGGTTATGTTTAGGGTGTTGTTTAAATCTAGGGTTCGTGTTAGCCTCAGAATAAGGGTAAGGGTTAGTTTTAGGGTTCAGCTGAAAACTAGAATTAGGGCTAGATTTAGGACAAGGTGTAGGGTTCGGGTTTGGTTTAGGTTAAGGGTTAGGGTTAGGGCTATGGCTCGGTTTTGTATTAAGTCTATGGCTAGAGTTAGGGCTAGATTTAGGAGTATCGTTATGGTTAGGGTTAGGTTTAGTGTTAGCTTTAGGCTTAGGCTTTGCATTAGGGTTAGATTTAGAGTTAAGGTTAGATCTAGGGTTAGGGCTAGGGCTAAGGAAACGGCTAGGCTTAGGCCTAGGGTTAGGATTAGGTTTAGAGTTCCAGTAAGAGATAGGTTTAGAACTAGTTTTAGGGCTAGGGAGAGAGTTAGACTTAGTTTGAGGGCTAGGTTTAGGGTTAGGGTTAGGGATAGGGCTAAGTTAGGTCTAAGATTAAGGATAGGGTTGGTTTTAAGTTAGGACTAGAATTAAGGTTAGGGTTATGATTAAGGCTATGTTTAGTGCTAACACAGGCTAGGTTTTTTTTTGTTGTTGTTGTTGTTGTTTTTTGGGGGGGTGTTAGGGCTAGGATTATATCTAGGGCTAATGTCAGGTCTAGGGTTATGGCTATGTATAGTTTTAGGGTTAGGTTTTGGCTATGTCTAATGTAAGGATTAGGTTTAGGGCAAGGGTCAGGATAGAGTTAGGTGAATTATTAGGGTCAGGGTCATGATTAGTTTTTTTTTTTTTTTTTAGGATTGAGTTTAGGGTTAGGGCTTCAATTAGCATTAGGGTTATGGTTAGGGTAATGATTGGGTTATATTTAGGGTTCAGGTTAGATTTAGGGTAATTGATAGGGTTGGGGTTAGTGATAGGTTTAGTGTTTGGCCTAGAGTTAGCATTAGTGAAAGGGTTATGTTTAGGGTAATGGATAAAGTTAGAGTTAAGTTTAGGGCTAGGGTTATGGTTAGGATTTGGTCTTGAGACAGGGTTAGGCCTAGCATTAGTATTATGTTATGGGTTATGATTAGTGTAATGGATACAGTTAGAACTAAGTTTCTTTCTAGACTTACGGTTAGGATTACATCTTGAGTTACTGTTAAGGTATGGGTTAGAACTAGGGTTAGCGTTATTATTATATTCAGTGTAAGAGTTAGGTTCTGTGCTATGATTAGGGTAGAGCAAGAGTTAGGTTCAGGGTTATGTTTAGAGATAGGATAATGGTAAGTTTAGGGTTAGAGTTAGGGTTAGGTTTAGGGGAATGATTACAATTAAGTTTACATTTAGGATTAGGGTAATAAATACGATTTAATGTAGGTTTAGGTTTAGGGACAGGGCAAGATTTATGTTTAGGATTAGGGTTAGGTCTATGGCTATGTTTTGGTTTATAGTAATGGTTAGGGTTTGATTTATGGTTGGGCTATAGCCAATATTAGTTTAGGGTTAGGTCTAGGGTTAGTTTTCTCTTTAGGTTTAGGATTATCTTTAGGGTTAAGGGTAGGGTTACAATTATGGTTAGGGTTAGGGTTAGGGTTAGGGTAATGGGTAAGTTTAGAGCTAGGGTTGGTCTTGTGTTAAGGTTAGGATTAGAACTAGGTTTAGGGTTAGATTCAGGGATAGTTCTAAGTTTATGTTTATAGTAAGGGTTAAGTTTTGAGTTAGGGTTAGGACTGAGGTTTAGGTTTGGGTTAGGGCCAGAGTTAGGGTAGGGTTATGCTTAGGGCTAGGTTAAGACCTAGGATTAGCTCTAGGTTTTGTGTTAGGTTTAGTCCATGGTTAAACCTGAGGGTAATGTAAGAGCTAGCGTTATGATTAGGGCTAGTTTTAGGGTTAGGATTATGCCAATATCTAGTGTTAGGTTTAGATTTTCCGTTATGGTCATGTTTAGAAATAGGTTTACTCTTAAAGGCAGAGTCAGTGTTGGATATGCGTTCAAGTTATAGTTACAGCAATAATTAAGACTAGGTTTAGGTCTAGGGGTAGAGTTAGTGTTTGTGTTAGGATAAGGGTTATTTTTAGGCCTAGGACTAGGTTTTTGTTTAGGTGTAGGGCTAGAGATAAGGCTAGATTTAGAATTAGGTTTAGGTCAAGGGCTAGTGTTAGGTTTTAGTCTAGTGTTACTGTCAGGTTTAGAACTAGGGTTTGTGTTAGGGTCAGATAATGGTCAGGGTTAGAGTTGGGATTTGGGATATGATTAGAGTTAGAATGAGGGCTAGGGTCAGGACTATTAATATGGTTAGGATTTTGGTTAGCCTAAGGATTAGGCATAGTTCTAGGGCTACCATTAGGGTTAGGGTTATTCCTAGGGTAAGTGATAGCCTTAGAGCTAGGGTTAGGGCTAGAGTTAGGGTTAGGGATCTATCTAGCTTTAGGCCTCATATTAGGGCTAGATTTTGGGTTATGGTTAGGGCTAATGATAGGTGAATTGCTAATGTAAGAACTAGGGTTACAATGAGGGTTAGTTTTAGGGTTCGTGTTAGGGATAGGTCTAGTGTTAGGGTTAGGTTTAAGGTTAAGATGATATTTAAAGCTAGGTTTAGTGTTAAAATATGAGTCAGGGTCAGGGTTAGTGTTGGGATTCGAATTAAGAATAGGTTTACTTTTAGGTTTTTGTTTTAGGTTAGGAGGTGTTCAGAGCTAGGGTGAGTGTTAGGATATGAGTCAGGGTCCGAGTTAGATTTAAGGTTAGTGTTAGGATTCGAATAAAGACTATGGTTAGGTCTAGGTATAGTGTTAGGATTTGGTTTAAGTTAAGGTTTATGGTTAGTGCTATTGCTCAGTTTGTTTTACTGCTAGGGTTAGGGGTAGGGCTAGTTTTACGATTAGCATTAGGGTTAGGGCTAGTTTTAGTGTTAGGCTTAGGCTTAGGTTTAAGGTTATATTTTGAGTTAGGGTTAGATCTATGGTTAGGGCTAGGACTAAGGTTATGGCAAGGGTTAGGGCTAGGGTTAGGGTTATGGTAATGGATAGGCTTAGAACTAGGGATAGGGATAATATGAGAGTTAGAATTAGTCTTAGGTCTAGGTTTAGGGTTAGGTTTATGTTTGAGTTAGCACTAGGGCCAGTGTTAGGTTTTGCTCTAGGTTGAGGGTAAGTTTTAGACCTAGGGTTTGTGTTAGTCTCAGACTATGGGTCAAGGTTAGTTTACGGGGTTGGGATAGGATTAGAGCTAGAATGAGGGCTAGGGTCAGGACTACTAATAGGTCTGGATTTTGATTAACCTAAGGATTAGGGATAGGTCTAGGTTTACCAGTAGGGTTAGGGTTTCACTTAGGGAAAGGGAGAGAGTTAGAGCTGGGTTAGGGCTAGAGTTATGGTAGGGTTAGTGTTAAAGTTAGATTTAGGGTTCAGATTAGGGCTAGTTTTGTGTTAGGGTAAGGACTAGGGTTAGGGCAATCACTTATATAAGAACTAGGGTTACAATTAGGGTTAGTTTTAGGGTTAGGGTTAATTGTAGGGGAAGTTTTAGTTTTTGGGTTAAGTTTAAGGTTAGGGTGATATTTAGGGCTAGGGTTAGTTTTAGGATATTAGTCAGGGTCAGGGTTAGGGTTAGGACTCAAGTAAGGGCTTAGGTTACTGTTAAGTTTTATTTGAAGTTTAGGATGGTGTTTCACGCTGGGGTAAGTTTAGCATATGAGTCAGTGTCAGGTATACTTTTACTTTTAGGGTTAGGACTCGAATTAAGGCTATGATTAGGTCTAGGTGTAGTGTTAAGGTTTGATTTAAGTTAGATTTAGGGTTAGGGCTATCTCTCAGTTTTGTTTTACTGCTAGTTTTAGGGTTAGGGCTAGTTTCTGATTAGTGTTAGGATTGGGTTTAGTGTTAGTGTGAGTCTTAGGCTTAGGGTTAGGTCTAGGATTAAGGATTGGTCAAGGGTAAGTGCTAGGGTTAGGGTTATGGTAAGGGCTAGAATTAGAATTAGTGATAGGGCTAGTGTGAGGATTATTGTTACTCTTAGGGATAAGGTTAGGTTTAGGGTTCAAGACAGGGTTAAATTAGGGCTAGGATTAGGTCTATGGTTAGTGTTCACTTTAAGTATAGAATTAGGGTTAGATTTAGAATTTAGTTTACAGTAAGCTAGGTTAGTTTTAGAGGTAGAGTGATGTTTACGATAAAGGTTAGGATTAGGGTTTTGATTAAGGCTAGGTTTAGGGCTAGGATGAGGGCTAGTGTTTGTTTTAGGTTAGGGCTGGGATTAGGAGTATAGCTAATTTCAAGTATAGAATTGTGTTTAAAGATAGTTTTAGGGTTAGGATTATGGGTATGTATAGTGTAAGGTTTAAGTTTAGGATTAGGGTCAGGTTTAGGGCTAGGGGTATTATTAAGGTGAACATCTATTTTAGGGATTGGAATAGGTTAAGGCTTAAAGTTAGGGATTGAATTTGCATTAGGGTAAGGTTTTGTGTAATGATAGGCTTAGAATTTGTGTTCATGTTAGGTTTAGGGAAATGGATAAGAATAGGATTAGAGATAGTGTTAGGTTTAGGCCTAGGTTTAGCATTAGAATTAGGGTTATTGTTATGGTAATATATAGGGTTGGGGTTATTGTTATGGTTATGATTAGGGCTAGGGATAAATTTAAGTTTAGGGTTAGGGTTAAAGCTCATGTTAGGGCTCTGATTAGGGCAAGGATTTGGCATAAATTAGTGCTAGATTAAGGATTATGGCTAATGTAAGTACAAGGGTTACAATTTGGGGTTATTTTAGGGTTAGGTTTAGTGTTAGAGTTAGTGTTAGGATTAGGGTGATGTTTACAGCTAGGATAAGTGTTAATGTCAGAGTCAGTGTCAGATTTAGTTTTAGGGTTCAGCTTAAAACTTCATTTAGGGCTAGGGTTAGTGGTAGGTGTATGGTTAGGGTTTGTTTTTGTTTAAAGGTTAGAGATAAAGCTTATGGCTCGGTTTTGTTTTAGGGCTAGGGCTAGAATTAGGGCTAGTTGTAGGATTAGTGTTAGGGTTAGTGCTAGTGTTAGGGTTAGGCTTAGGCTTTGGTCAGTGTTAGATTTAGAGATAGATTATGATCTAAGGTTAGTGCTTGGGCTATAGGTAGGGTAAGGGTTAGGACTAAGTTTAGGGCTAGGGTTAGTTTTATGTTAAGGGATAGGGTTAGAACTAGTAATAGGGCTAGTGTGAGAGTTAGATTTATTCTTAGGTCTGGGATTATGGTTAGGTTTAAAGATAAGGTGAAATTAGGGCTATGATTAGGGCTAGGGTTAGTATTGGGGTTAGAGCTAGGGTTACGGTTAGGGTTATGGTTAGGATTAATCTAAGTTTAGGGCTAAGATAAAGGCTTGGGATTTTGTTAGGGTTAGGGCTAGGATTAGGGCTAGGGCTACTGTCAGGTGAGGGGTTACTGTTGAGGAAAGGACAGTTTTAGAATTAGGTTAATGGGTAGGTCTAATTTAAGGGTTAGGTTTAGGCTTAAGGGTCAGGTTTAGAGCTAGGGGAATTATTAGGGTGAGGATCAGGTTAGAGTTTGATTGTGGATAAGGTTTAGGGTTAGGGCTCAAATAAGCACTAGACTCAGTGTTTGGGGTAATGATAGGTTTTGTTTAGGGTTCATGTTAGATTTACGGTAATTGATAGGGTTAGGTTTAGCAATAGAATTGGTTTTAGGCCGAGGGTTAGCATTAAGGTAAGGGTAATGGTTAGGATAATGGATAGGGTTAGAGCTAACGTTAGAGCTAGGGTTATGGTCAGCAATAGGTCTTGAGTTAGGGTTAGGGTTACAGTTAGAACTAGGGTGAGTTTTAGGGTTATGTTTAGCATAAGGGTTTGGTTTTGAGCTAGGTTTAGGGCTAGGGCGAGGGTTAGCTTTAGATTTAGGTCTAGGGATAAGATTAGAGTGTGGTTAGAGTTATGATTGGATTAGAGCTAGTATCATCATTAGGTGTAGGTTAGGGTTATAGTAATGGATATGGTTAAATGTAGGCATAGGGTTATGGTTAGTTTTATATTGAGGTTTAGGTTTAGGCTTAGGGCTATGGTTATGTTTGGGTTTATGGTAAGGGTTAGGGTTTGAGCTAGAGTTAGGCCTATGGCGAGTGTGAGGTTTAGGGTTAGTTCTATTGTTATTTTTCTGTTTAGGTTTAGGGTTAGGTTTATGTTTACGGTTACCTATAGGTTTAGGGTTAGTTTTAGGGTAATGGGTAGGTTTAAAGCTAGGTTTAGGGCTAGGGTTAATCTTAGGTTTAGGGCTAGTGTTAGCAGTATATATAGGGATAGGTATAGGTTTATGTTTAGGATAAGTATCAGGCTTTGAGCTAGGGTTAGGACTAATCAAGTGTTAGGTTAGGGATAGGGTTAGGGTTATGCTTAGACCTAGGATTAGATATAGGTTTTATGTTAGGTTTAGGCCAAGGGTTAGGGCTGTGGGTAATGTAAGAGCTAGGGTTATGATTAGGGCTAGTTTGTGAGTGAGGAATTTGGCTAGGTCTAGCGTTATATTTAGATTTTTGGTTAGGGTCAGGTTTAGAGGTAGGTTACTCTTAAAGGCAGGGTCAGTGTTTGGGTTATAGTTAGAGTTAGGGTTACAGCCAGAATTAGAACTTGGTTTAGGTCTAGGTGAAGGATTAGTGTTTGTGTTAGGTTAAGAGTTGCTTAAGTGCTAGGGATAGGTTTTTGTTTAGGTCTAGGGGTAGAGTGAAGGCTAGATTTAGGATTTGGTTCAGGTCTAGGTCTAGTTTTATGGATTGGTCTAGGGTTAGGGACAGGTTTACACCTAGGGTTAGCATTAGGGTCAAAATAATGGTCAAGTTAACATTAGGGTTTGGAATAGGGTTAGAGCTACAGTGAGGGTAGGGTTATGACTATTAATAAGGTTAAGGCTTTGGTTAGCTTAAGGATTAGGGATAGGTCTAGGATTGCCATTAGGGTTAGGGTTTCACTTTGAGTAAGGGATAGGCTTAGAGCTAGGTTTAGGGCTAGAGTTAAGGTTAGGGTTAGGGTTAAATATATGTTTAGGGCTCAGTTTAGGGCTAATTTATGTGTTAGAGTTAGGGCTAATGTTATGGCAATGGATAATGTGAGAACCAGGTTACAATTAGGGTTGGGGTAGGGGTAGGTCTAGTGTTAGGGTGATATTTATAGCTAGCTTAGTATTAGGATATAATTCAGAGAAAGTGTTAGTTTTAGGGTTAGGTTTAGGACTCAAAGAAGGGCTAGGATTACTTTTAGGGTTCAGTTTAATGTAAGGGCGGTCTTTATTTTTTGTTTTATTTTTATTTTGAGAGAGAGAGAGAGAGAGAGAGAGAGAGAGAGAATTTTTTAATATTCATTTTCTAGTTTTTGGCAGACACAACATCTTTGTTTGTATGTGGTGCTGAGGCCACATACGTGCATGCCAGGCGAGTGCGCTACCACTTAAGCCACATCCCCAGATTGTAAGGGCGGTCTTTAGAGTTAGGGTTACTGTTAGGATATCAGTCAGCGTCAGGGTTAGTTCTAAGGTTAGGGTTATGACTCAAATTAAGGCTAGGATTACTGTTAGTGTTCATTTTAAGTTTAGGTTGGTGTTTAGACCTAGTGTGAGTGTTAGGGTATGATTTCGGGTCAGGGTTAGTTTAAGGCTATGTTTAGGACTCGAATTAGGGTTAGGGTTAGGTCTAGGTGTCGTGTTAGGGTTTGGTTTAAGATAAGGTTCAACATTAGGACTATTGCTCAGTTTTTTTGTTTTTTTTAGAGAGAGAGGAGAGAGAAGGAGAGAGAGAGAGAGAGAGAGAGAGAGAGAGAGAGTTTTAATTTTTTTGTTTTTAGTTTTTGGTGGACACAACAACTTTTTTAAATTATATTTTTATTGTTGCTGAGGATCGAACCCAGCACCCCGTGCATACCAGGCAAATGTGCTACCACTTGAGTAACATCCTCAGTCCCTATTGCTCAGTTTTGTTTTAGTCCTAGCTTATATGATTAGCATTAGAATTAGGGCTAGTGTTTGTGTTAGGCTTAGATTTCAGGTTAGGTTAAGACTTGGAGTTAGGGTTAGATCTAGGGTTATGGCTAGGTCTAAGGATAGGGCAAGGCTTAGTGCTAGGTTTACGGTTATGGTAAATGATAGGGATAGAACTTGGGAAAAGGTTAGGGTGAGATTTAGAGTTAGTCTAAGGGCTAGGGTTATGGTCAGTTTTAGGGACAGGGCTAAATCAGGGCAAGGATTAGACCTAGGGTTTGTGTTCAGCTTAGGCTTAGCATTAGGGCTAGGTTTAGGTTAAGTTTAGGGTAACAGATGTGGTATAGCTAGGTTTAGAGGTAGAGTGAGGGTTAGAATTAGGATTAGGCCTAGGGTTAGGGTAGGGGTTATGATTAAGGCTAGGTATAGGGCTAGGATGAGGGCTAGGGTTTGTTATAGGGTTAGGTCTAGAATTAGGGCTAGAGTAATATCAGGTCTAGTGTTACAGTTAGGAATAGATTAAGGATTAGGTCTATGTCATAGTCTAGTGTAAACATTAAGTTTAGGGTAAGGGTCAGTTTTAGAGCTAGGGGTATTTTTAAGTTCAGGTTCAGGGTTATGGTTTGTATTAGGTTAAGATTTAGGGATAGGGCTCAAATGAGCATTAGGGTTAGATTTACGATTAGGGTAATGAATATGGTTAGGTTTAGGGTTCATGTAGGTTTAGGGTAATGGAGCGAATTAGGGTTTGCAATAGGGTTAGTATTAGGCCTAGGGTTAGCATTAGGAATAGGTTTATCATAAGGGTAATGTATAGGTTTAGGGTTAGGTTTAGGTTTAGGGCTAGGGTTAGGGTTATTGTTAGGGATAAGGCCAGGGTTATTTTTAGGTTAAAGGTTAGGCTATGAGCTATGGATAGGTCTAAGGTGAGGGTTAGGCTTAGGGTTAGGGCTAGGTTTAGGGTAAGGGTTATGCTTATGGTAGGTTTAGGCCTTGGATTAGGGCTAGGTTTTATGTTAGGTTTAGGTCTAGGGTTAGTGCTATGGGTAATGTAAGATCTATGGTTCTTATTAGGGCTAGTTTTAGGGTTAGGGTTATGGCTAGTTCTCGTGTTAGGTTTAGATTTTATTTTTAGAGTCATTTTTAGAGCTAAGTTTAGTGTTAGTGTCAGGGTCAGTGTTCAGATTAGATTTAGGGTGAAAGCCAGAATCAGGAGTAGAGTTAGTTCTGGGGGTAGTGTTATTTTTTGCTTTAGGTTAAGGGTTATTGATAGGGCTAAGAATAAGTTTTTGTTTAGGTCTAGGGCTAGAGTTATTGCTTGATTTAGGATTAGGTTTAGGTCTAGAGGTAGTATTAGGTTTAGGTTTAGGCAAAAGTTCACTGTTAGGGCTAGTTTCAGGGTTCAGTTTAGGGTTTAGGGTCAGGTTTAGACCTATAATTATTGTTATGGACAGAATAAGGTTGAAGGTTAGAGTTAGGTTTAGGGTTAGGTTTAGAGCTAGAATGAGGGATAGGGTTTGGACTAGTAATATGGTTAGTGTTTGATTTATGCTAAGAATTACGATTAGGACTAGGGTTAGCATTATGGCTTTGGTTTGGCTTAGGATAAGGGATAGGGTTAGATCTAGGCTTAGAGCTAGTGTTAGGGTTAGGGTTAGTGTTAGGGTTAAATCTAGTTTTAGGTCTCAAATTAGGGCTATTTTGGTTTTGGGTTTAGGGCTAGTGTTAGAACTATGGCTAATGTAAGAACTAGGGTTATTATTAGGGTTAGTTTTATGGTTAGGGTTTGGGCTATGAATGGTGTTAGCATTTGCTTTATGGTAAGGGTGATATATAGAGCTAGGATTAGTGTTTGGATATGAGTAAAAATAAGGGTTAATTTTCGTCCTATGACTCAAATTTGAGCTAGGGTTATGGCTAGTTGTAGGGTTATGTTTTGGTTTAAGTTAGGTTTAGGGTTAGGGTAATGGCTCAGTTTTGTTTTACGGCTAGAGCTAGGGTTAGTGTTAGTTTTATGATTAGCAATAGTGTTCAGCTAGTTATAGGGTGAGAATTAGGCTTAAAGTTAGGGTTAGATTTAGAGTTTATAACCATAATTTAGAGTTATGTTTAGATCTAGTGTTAGGGCTAAGGTTAGGGCTAGTGTTAGGTTTACAGTAATAGAGAGGTTTAGAAATATTAACAGGGCTAGGTTGAGAGTTATGCTTAGGGCTAGAGTTAGGGATTTTCTTAGGGTTAGGGCTAAACTAGGGCTGATTAGCACTAGGTTTAGTGTTAGGGTTTGGCCTGTTGTTAGTTCTAGAATTAGAGTTAGTGTTAGTGTTAGGATTATGGTTAGTTTTAGGGGAAGGGATGAGACTATGGCTAGGTTCAGGGCTAGGATGAGGTTTAAAATTAGGTATAGGAATAGGGTAAGTGTTCTGGTAAGGATTAAGTCTAGGTTTAGGGCTAAGATGAGGGCTAGGGTTTGTGTTACGTTTAGAGCTAGGATTAGAGCTAGGGCTAATGCCAGGTGTAGAGTTATGTTTAGGAATAGTGTTAACTTTAGGCTTATGTCTATGTCTAATGGAAAGTTAGGTTTAGGGTAAAGGTCAGGTTTAGAGCTAGGTGTATTTTTATGTTCGGAGTCCAGTATAGGGATTGCTTGAGGATAAGGTTTAGGGTTAGGGCTCAAATTAGCATTAGGGTTACTGTTAAAGTGATGGATAGTGTTAGGTTTAGGGTTCAGATTAGGTTTAGAGTAATAGATAGGTTTAGTGTTAGTGTTAGGATTAGGGTTAAGCCTAGGATTAGCATTTGGGTTAGTTTTATGTTTAGGATAAAGGATAGGTATAGTGCTAGTGTTAGGGCTTATGTTAACGTTAGGATTTTGGCTAGATTTAGAGATAGGCCTAGGGTTATTGTTAGTGTTAGGTTTAGCAGAAGTGTTACGGTTTGAGCTAGAGTTAGGTCTAGGGTGAGTGTAAGAGTTAGAGTCAAGGCTACGGTTAGGGTTAGGGTTAGGGTTATGGCTTGGGTTAGCATTAGGGTTAGTGTTATGTTTAAGGTAATGGATAGAGCTTGTGCTAGGATTTGTGTGATGATTACAGTTAGGATTAGGTTTAGGTTTAGGGTTAGGTTGAGCTTTAGGGCTATTGTTATGTTTAGGGTAAAGATTAGAGTTTGAATAGGGTTAGGGCCACGACCAGTGTTAGGGTTATGGTTAGTGCTAAGGATAGGGTTAGGGTTACTCTTAGGTCTAGGTTTAGGGCTAGGATTAGGGTTAAGTTGTGTGTGAGGTTTAGGGCTAGTGTTAGGTGTATGGGTAATATAAGAATAGGGTTATGGTTATGAGTAGATTTAGGGTTTGTCTAGTGTTACGGTTAGTTTTTCAGTTAGGATAAGGTTTAGAGCTAGGTTTTGTGATAGGGTAAGTGATTAGGATTAAGTCTAAGGTTATGGTTAGGGATAGGTTTAGTGTTATGTTTATGGTTAGGTCTAGTGTAAGGGTTAGATTTAGGGTAAGGGACAAGTTAAGAGCTAGATGTAGTATTAAGGTCAGGGTATGGCTTTTGGTTCAGTTTAGGTTAAGGTTTAGGTTTAGGGCTTTAATGAGCTTTAGGGTTAGTGTTAGGGTTAGGGTAATGAATAGGCTTAGGTAAGGGATAGGTTAGTTTTAGGGTAATGGTTAGATTTAGAGATTGTGATAGTGTTAGGTTTAAGCCTAGGGTTAGAGTTAATGTTAGGATTATGTTTAGGGTAATTGATAGGATTAGAGCTAGGATTAGGGCTTGGGTTATGGTTAGGATTAGGGCTAGGGTTAGGTTGGGATTTTGGATAGGGCTAAGGTTATATTTAGGGTAAAGGTTAAGCTTTGAGCTAAGGTTAAGTCTTAGGGGAAGGTTAGGGTTAGGGCTAAGGTTAGTTTATGGTTACAATTAGGGCTAGGTTTAGGCCTAGGATTATGGCTATGTTTTGTGTTATTTTAGGCCTAGGGTTAGGGCCATGGGTAGTTAAGAGCTAGGATTATGATTAGGGGTAGTTTTAGGATTAGTGTTATGGCTAGGTGTTGTGTTAGGATTAGGTTTCGAGTTAGGGTCAGCTTTGGAGCTAGGTTTATGTTAGGGTCAGGGTCAGTGTTCGAGTTAGAGTGAGTGTTGGGGTTAATGCCAGAATTAGGACTTGGGTTACGTCTAGATGTAGGGTTAGTGTTTGGGTTATTTTAAGGGTGATTGTTAGGGCTAGGGCAAGGTTGTTGTTCAGCTCTAGGGCTAGAGTTCTGGCTAGATTTAGGATTAAGTTTTGGTCTAGGACTAGTGTTAGGTTTAAGTTTAGGTATAGGATTATCAGTAGGGCTCATGTTAAGGTTTAGGTTCACTTAGTGTCAAGTTTAGACATATGGTTAGTGTTAGGGTCAGCATAAGTTTCAAGGTTAGGAGTAGGGTTTGGGTTATGGTTAGATCTAGAATGAGGGCTACAGTTAGGACTAGTAATATGGTAAGTATTTGGGTTAGGCTATGGATTAGGGTTAGGACTAGGGTTAGCATTAGTTTTATGGTTTGGCTTAAGGTAACAAATAGAAAAACAGCTAGGGTTAGGGAAGTGTTAGGGACTGGCTTATGGCTAGGGTTAGTGTTAGGGTTAAAGCTAGAGTTAGTGCTCAGATTAGGGCCTTTTTTTGGTTAGGTTAGGGCTAATGTAAGGACTACAGATAATGTACAATTAGGGTTATGATTAGGGCAAGTTTTTGGGTTAGTGTTGGCTAGGTCAAATATTAGGGTTAGGGTTAGTGTTAGCATGATGTTTAAAGCTAGTGTTAGTGCTAGGTTCACGGTCAGTGTTCAGGTTAGAGTTACCTTTAGGGTTCAAGCCAGAATTATCACTAGGTTTAGGTCTAGGGGTAGGGTTAGTGTTTGTGTTAGGTTAAGGTTTATTATTAGGGCTATGGCTAGGTTTTTGTTTATGTATATGGCTAGAGATATGGCTAGATTTAGGATTAGGTTTAGGTATAGGGCTAGTGTTAGGGTTAGGTTTAGGAATAGGTTTATTTCTAGTGCTAGTGTTAGGTTTCAGTGTAGTGTTAGGGTCAGGTTTTGACCTAAGTTTACCATTAGAGTAAGAATAACTCTCAGCTTTGAGTTATGGTTACAGCTAGAGTGAGGGCTAAGGTTAGGACTAGTAATAGGGTTAGGGTTAGGACTAGGGTTAGCATTAGGGTTAGGTTTGGTTTAGGTTAAGGCATAGGCTTAGGCCTAGGTTTATGGCTACATTAAGGGTAGGGTTAGGGCTAGTGTTAGGATTAGGTTTAGTGTTAAAGCTAGGGATAGGTTTCAGATTAGGGCTAAATTTTGTTGAGAGTTAGGGCTATTTTTAGAATTACAGGCAATGTTTGCAGTAGAGTACCACAGTCTGGCTGGGCACAAATCAAGAACCACTGAAGCAGGAACAAACTTTAATTCTGAACTCCAGATAACGCCATGCATGCAGCCTTCTCCCGGGACACACCACACCAACCAGAAATCCCTCCTCTGGAAATCTTTCCTCCCTCAAATACCCAACCAATGGGAACTCTCTGTGAATCCCCATGAGAACTCCAAAGTAGCAGGCTGAGCTGGACAGCAGGGGTCTAATATACAATTGAATACACAGTTTAACATAACCATTATCATCTCAATGTCTTGCTAGCATCACCTCTCAACCACTCTGTTCTGGCAAAAATGCCATGCATCATTCCGACTTGGCTATGGCTTTGAACAGTAGAGTTATGATTTGGGATAGTTATAAGATTGGAATTAGGACTAGCTCTAGTGTTAGGGTTAGGTTTAATATTAGGATGATGTTTAGAGCTAGGGTTAGTATTAGGGTCAAAATTAAGTTCAAGGGTAGTGTTAGGGTTAGGATTTGGACTCAAAATGAGGCTAGGTTTAGGGCTAGGTCTAGAGTTAGGCTTTGGTTTAGGCTAAGCTTAAAACTTAGGGCTATCTCAGTTTTGTTTTATGGCTACAGGTATGGTTAGGGCTAGTTTTAAGATTAGCATTAGGTTTAGGACTAGTGTAGTAATCCTAACTCTAAATGTATCTCTAAACCTAAGACTAGCACTAGAAATAATCTTATTCCTAAGCCTAAGCCTAACCCTAACACTAGTCTTAGGTTTAGAGTTAGATTTAGAGTTAGGATTAGATCTAGGGCTAAGGATATGGCTAGTGTAAGTTCTAGGTTTATAGCTAGGATTATAGTTATGATAAAAATAGGGTTAGAACTAGGGATAGGGATAGGGCAAGATTGAGAGTTATTCTTATGGCTAGGCTTAGATTTTGGTTAGGTATAAGGCTTAATTAGGGCTAGGAATAGGGCTAGGTTTATGTTTATGTTTAGGCTTAGGGTTAGTTTTGTGCTTAGAGTGAGGTTTAGTGTAAATAATGGGGTTAGAGCTAGGTTTAGGGCAAGGATGAAGGTTAGAATTAGGGTTAGGGCTAGGGTTTCATTAGAGTTATGATTAACACTAGATTAAAGGTTAGGATAAGAGCTAGGTTTTGGATTAAGTCTAGGTTTAGGATTAGGTTTAGGGAGTTAGAGTTATGATTAAGGCAAGGTAAAGGGCTAGGATGAGGGCTAGGGTTTTGTTTTGGTTAGGGCTAGGATTAGTGTTAGGGCAAACGTCAGTTCTAGGGTTATGGTTAGGGACAGTTTTAGGGTTAGATTTATGGTTATTTTTAGTGTAAGGGTTAGATAGAGGGTAAGGGTCAAATTTAGAGCTAGGGTTATTATTATGGTCAGGGTCAGGGTCATGTTTTGGATTTTGTTTAGGTTAAGCTTTAGGGTTAGGGCTAAAATTAGCATTAGGGTTTGGGTTAGGGTAATGATAGGGTTAGGTATAGGGTTCAGGTTATGTTTAGCATAATGGATAGGGTTAGTGATAAAGTTAGGGTTAGGCCTAGGGTTACCTCTAGGGTTATGGTTATGTTTAGGGTAATGGATAGGGTTAGAGCCAGTGATAAGGCTAGGGTTATGGTTAGGATTCTGGCTAGGCTTAGGGTAAGTTTAGGGCTAGGTTTTTGGTTAGGCTTAAGTTTAAAACTAGGGTTAATTCTCAAATAAGGGCTAGGTTTTGGGTTTGGTTAACGCTAGGGTTAGGGCTATGGCTAATGTATGGTCTAGTATTACAATTAGTGCCTGTTTTAGGGTTAGGGAAAGCGTGATATTTAGAGCAAGGGTTATATTTAGGGTCAGTGTCAGGGTAAGGGTTAGTTTTAGTGTTATGTTTAGGATTCAAATTAGGGCAAAATTTATTACTAGGTGTAGGATTAGGTTATGGTTTAGGTTAAGGGTTACAGTTAGGGCTATGGCTTTTTTTTTGTTGTTGTTCTAGCACTAGAGTTAAGGCTAGATTTTGGATTAGTGTCAGTTTTAGGCCTAGTGTTAGAGTGAAGTTTAGGCTTAGGGTTAGGGTTAGATTTAGAGTTAGGGTTGATATAGAGTTAGGGCTTGTGCTAGGGTTAGGGCTAGGTTTAGGGTTATGGTAAGGAATATGGTAAGAAGTAGGGATACGTCTAGGGTGAGAATTAGAGTTTTTCTTATGAGTAGGCTTAGTGTGAGGGTTAAGGTTAGGGCTAAATTAGGGCTAGGAGTAGGACTACAGTTATTGTTAGGGTTAAGCTAGGGGCTGGGCTAGGGTTAGGGTTATCCCTGAAGTTATTTTTATGTTTAGAGGAAGGGGTGGGCCTATAGCTAGGTTTAGGTCTAGGGTGAGGGTTAGAATTAGGATTAGGCCTAGGTTATGGTTCAGTTAAAGATTAAGGCTAGGATTATGGCTAGGAGGAGGGGTAGGTTTTCTGATAGGTTATGGCTACAACTCAGGCTAGGGATAATAACATGTCTAGGGTTATGTTTAAGGATAGTTTTAGGGTTAGTTTATGGCTAGGTCTAGTGTAAGGGTTAGGTTTTTATTAAAGGTCAGCTTTAGAGCTAGAATTATTATTTGTGTCACAGTCACAGTCAGGGTTAGTATTTGGTTTATGTTAATGTTAAGGGGTTAGGGCTCAAATTTGTGTTAGGGTTAAATTTAGATTTAAGGTAATGGAAGTGTTTACTTTAGGTTTTAGTTAAGGTTTAAGGTAACGGATGGGGTAGGTTTCAGTGAGCAGGTTAGGGTTAGCGCTAGGATATGGTTTGGATTAAGTCTAGGATTAGGATTAGGTTTAGGGATAGGGGTAGGGTTTGGTTTAGGGTAAGTGTTAGGGTTAGTGTGTTAGTTTAGGGTTAAGGTTATGGTTAGGTTAGGATAAGGGTTAGTGTTTGAGCTAGGGTTGGGCTAGTGCGAGAGTTAGGTTGAGGTTTACTTCTAAATTCAAGATTATGGTTAGAGTTAGATTTAGTGTTAGGGGTAGGGTTTTAATTAGGGTTAGGGCTATGGTGAGGATAATGGATATGGTTAGAGCTAAAGTTTGGGTTAGTGTTAAGTTTAGGATTAGAGCTAGGGTTAGCATTAGGATTTATAATAGGTCTAGGGTTATGTTTAGTGTAAGGCTTAGGCTTTGAGCTAGGGTTAGGTCTAAGGAGATGGTTAGGGTTAGAGTTATTTTTAGGGTTAGGGCTAGGATTAGGTTTATGGTTAGAGCTAAGTTTAGGCCTAGGATTAGCTCTAGGTTTTGTGATAGGTTTGGGGCTATGGTTAGGACTATGGATAATGTAAAATCTAGGGTTATGTTTAGGGCTAGTTTTAGGTTTAGAATTATGGCTAGGTCTACTGTTAGGTCCAGGTTTTTGGTTAGTTTCAGCCTTAAAGCTAGTTTAAGTGTTAGGATTAGGGTCAGTGTTCAGGATATGGTTAGGTTTAGGTTTAGAGCCAGAATTAGGACTAGGGTTAGGTCTAGGGATAAGATAAGTGTTTGGTTTAAGTTAAAGGTTATTGTTAGGGCTAGTGCTAGGTTTTTGTTTAGGTCTGGGACAGGAGTTATAGCTATATTTAAGATTAGCTTGGGTCTAGGACCAGTGTTAGGCTTAGGTATAAGTATAGGGTTACCAGTAGGTCTAGTGTTAGGTTTGGATTAGGTCTAGGGTCAGGTTTTGACCTAGGGTTCCTTTTACAGTCAGAAGAGGTTCACAGTTATGGTTAGAACTAGAATGAGGGCTAGGGTTTGGACTAGTTATAATGTTAGTGTTTATGTTATGCTAAAGATTAGGGTTAGGACTAGGGTTAGCATTTGGGTTAAGGTTTGGTTTAGGGTAAAGGATAGGGTTAGAGCTAGGGTTAGGGATCTGGTTAGGGTTAGGGTTAGGGCTAGGGTTAGGATTAAGATTAGGATTAAGCTAGGGTTAGGACTAGAATTAGGGTAGAATTTGTGTTAGGGTTATGACTAAGTTTAGGACAATGACTAATGTAAGAACTAGGGTTACAATTAAGACTAGATTTAGGGTTATGTTTAATACTAGGTCTAGTGTTAGGGTTAATTTAAGTTAGGGTGATGATCAGAGCTAGGATTGGTGTTAGAGTCAGCTTCAGGGTCAGAGTCATTTTTAGAGTCAGAATTAGGGCTATGTGTAAGGTTTGGGTTTGGTTTAGTTTAAGGGCTTCGGTTAGGGATATGACTAGGTTTTGTTTTATGGCTAGGGACAGGGCTAGGGCAAGTTTAAAGATTAGCATTATGGTTAGGGGTAGTGTTAGGGTTTGGTTTGGCTTATGATTACAGTTAAATTTAGAGTTAGGTATAGATTTAGAGTGAGGTTTAGATCTAGGTTTAGGATAGGGCTAAGGATAGAACTAGGGTTAGGGCTAGGGCAAGAGATATAGTTAGTCTTAGGGCTGGTTTTAGGGTTAGGATAGAATTAAATTAGGGCTACGATTAGTGCTATGATTAGTGTTAGTATTAGGCCTAGGGGTAGGGTGGGAGTTAGGGTTAGGTTTAGGGTTATGGTTTAGTTTATGGTAAGGAATGATGTTATAGGTAGGTTTAGGGTGAGGACACTAAAATCTAGCTCTAGGATTTATCTTTTAGGTGGCCTTCTCCGTTCATTGGTGCGCTCTCAGCAACATTTTGTATTTTAAGATTTCACTTAATTTTTACCTATACAGGACAGTTAAGGGAGTTGAAAATCAAACAGGGTTTGTGCTAGCTACTTGAAACTTCACACACTCCATTAGTTCTCCTAGGGAATCTGGTATGTTCCTTGTAAGAGTAGGCCTATGCTTAAGCATGCAAAAGCAACTTAATCTGAGAACCCTTTAGGAGAAAACAGGAAAATATGCATGTACTGAAATACTTCCCATAATTATTTGGTCAGACTTGTTTGATGTTGCGTAGATTTTATCACTTAGCTTGCCCCACAAGGCTCCCCAAGGGTGGGAATTCGAGGATCAATGATTCTCTAATCAGGTTAGAGTTAATATTAGGTTTAGGGTCACGGCTAGGTCTAGGGTTAGAGTTAATCATAGGGTGAGAGTTAGTTTTGTTCAAATTTCTTTGATACTGGGCAGGAGTTATCTTTTATCTAGCCTTAGTATGCTCCCAAGCTATGTTCTTCTCAATTCAATGGTTGACTATCATGAACACTTTCTATTTTAAGGTTTCACTTCATTTTGACAACTTTGGGTAAATGGAAATGGAGGTGGAAATCAAACAGGCAGGCCTTCCCCTAAACCTAACCCTAAATCTAACCATAAAATAGCCCTAATCCTTGGCCTAAGCCTAACACTAAGCCTAAACCTATTCCTAGCCCTAATTTAGCTTTAACCCTTACCAAAACCCTAGCCCTAAGACTAACTCTAACTCTGGCCATAGCCCTATTCCTAGTTTTAACCCTATCCTTTACCATACCCCAAATACTAGCCCTAATCTTAGCTCTAACACTAGCAATAGCCCTTACCCTACAATTAACCATAACTCTAAATCTACTCCTAAGCCTAAACTCACCTATCAGTAGCAATAACACTAACATAATCATAAAACAACCCTTAACATTAGCTTAAGTTATAAAACAAAAAGGAGCCAGAGGACTAACCCTAAACCTTAACCTAAATTGAATCCTAACCCTACATCTAGCCCTAAGCCAACCCCTAATTTGAGTCCTATCGCTAACCATAAAATGAATAGTGATTCTGACTCTTATCCTAACACTAACCCTAGTTAAAAACATCACCCTAAACCTAAGCATAATCCTAAAACTACACTCATTCCTAAATGTAACCCTAAAACTAGCCCTAATTGTAACCTTATTATTACATTAGCCATATCCCTAAAATGAGCCTTAACATAACCCAAAACCTAGCTCTAATCCAAGACCCAACCCTAGCTTTGACCCTAACTCGAACCCAAAACCTAACCTTACCCTTGCCCTATACCAAACCCTTACTTTATTCCTTGAACTAAACCTAAACCTAAACTCACCACTAGCCCTTACTCTAACCATAACCCCAGGTCTAACTGTAGCTCTAACCATACCCATTACAATAACCTTAACCCTAACCCTAATACTAATCCTCAGCCTGACCCTACCACTATCCTCAAACCTAAACTATCCATTACCCTAAACCTAACCTGAACCTAACCCTAAAAATATCATTACCCAAACTGTAACCTTAAGCCTAATGCTAACTCGAGCCCAAAACCTAACACTAAACCTCACCCTAACCATAACCCTAACACTGACACTAAACCTAATCCTAAAAAACAACCCTAGAAGTAATCCTAAACTTAACCCGAATGCTAAACCTACCACTAACCCTAAACATAACCCAAATACTAACAGTAACCCTATCCCAAAGCCTAAACCTAAACATAACACTAATCCTAATCCTAACCCTAACACTAAGCTGAAACGTAACCCTAACCCTAACACTATTGTTAACCCTAAACCTAAACCTAAACCTAACCCTAACACGAACCCTAAACCTAACCCTTACAATAGCGCTAACCTGAACCCTAACCCTAAAACTAACACTAATCCTAAACCTAATCCCAAACCTAACACAAACCCTAACCCTAACCCTAAAACTAACCCTAATCAAAACCTAACCATAACATTAATACTAACCATAACACTAAACCTAAAGCAAAACCTAACAGTAACACTAACTCTAATCATAACCTTATCCTACCTGTAAACCTAACCTAACACTTACAATAACCCTAAACCTAACCCAAAACCTAAACCTAAACCTAACCCTAACACTAAACATAATCCTAACCATTACCCTTACCCTAACACTGACCCTAAACCTAACTCTATCCTTAAAACAAATTTAAACCCTAACCCTAACTCAAACACTAAGGCTAACCCTAACATTAACTCTAAAACTAAACCTAATGCTAACCCTAACACTAACCCTAACCCTAACCCAATCCTAACACTAAACCTAACACTAACCCAAAATCTAACAAAAAACCCTAACCGTACACTTAACCCTAATACTAACCTTATCGCTAACATTAACCTTAATGCTAATCCTAACCATAATCCCAACTCTAACACAAACCCTAACCATAACCATAAAACTAAACCTAACACTAACCCTACCCCCAAAACTGACCATAAACCTAAGACAAACCCTAACCCAAACAATAATTCCAAACTTAACCTAACTCTAACCCTAACCACAAACTAATCTAACCCTCACCCTAACCATACCACTAACTCAAACTCCAAAC
>NW_026002143.1:1133724-1135832 GCF_001458135.2 Marmota marmota marmota | reverse complement strand
CTAACCCTAACCTTAACCCAATCAATAACACTAATCCTAAATCTAACCCTAATCCAAACATTAAACCTATAACTAACCTTAACCTAAAACTAAAGATAACCCTAACAATAAACATAATCCTAAACCTAACTCTAAATCTACCCTAAAACGAACATTAACCCTAAACCTACCCTAACTTAAACCTAACCCTAACCCTATCCTGAATCCTAAAATTAACCCTAATCCAGTCCCTAACCCTTACCCTAACAGAAAACATAACACTAACCCTAACACTAAGCCTGAATTTAACCTTAACCCTAAACCTAACACTAACACTAACCCTAAACCTAACACCAACTCTATCCATAACCGTAACCCTAACCATAAATGTTTCCCTAAAACTAACCTTAAACCTAACTCCTACTAGAACCCTAACCCTAACAGTAACACTAACACTAACCCTAACACTAAACTTAAGCCTATCCCTAACACTACCACTCACTGTAACACAAATCTTAACCCTAACTCAAAATCTAACCCTAACAGCAACCCTAACCCTATCACTAACACTAAACCTTAACATAATGCTAAAACATTCATTAACACTAACGCTAACCCTAACCCAAACACTAACACTAACCCTAACCCTAACCTAACCTTATAGTCACACGAAACCTAACCCTAAACCTAAGCTTAAACTTAACACTAACTCTAACACTAACACTTATTCCAACACTAACTGTATCCATAACCCTAAACCAAACACTAACTCTTAACCTCACCCTAACCCAAAATGTAATACTAACCCTAAAAGTAAGCCTAACACTAACTCTAAACCTATCTTTCAACCTAACACTATCCATAACCCTAACAATAACCCTATCCCAAACACTAAAACTAACCATAACCCTAACTCTAACACTAACACTCACCCTAACCCTAACCCAAACACTAAACCTAACCTTAAAACTAAGCCTAACCCTAACCCTAAACCTAACACTAACCCTAATCCTAACCATAAGCTAACACTAGCATTAACACTAACCCTAACCCTAATTCTAATTTGAACTCTAACCCTAATACTAAACCTAACCATAACAAAAACCCTAACACTAAGCCTAAAACTAACAATAACCTAACCTTGACACTAACCCTAACCCTCATCCTAAACCAAAACCTCACACTAAACATAAGCTTAAACATAAATCTAACAATAAACCTTATCCTAACCCTAACCTTAAACCAAGAACTAAACCTAACCCTAACCCTAAAACTTACCCTAAACCTAAACCTAACCCAAACACTAACACTAACCCTAACATTAATTCTAAACCTAACCCTTATGCTAACCCTAACACTAACCCTATACCTAACCCTAACCCTTCACCTAACCCTAATCCTAAAACTAACACTAACACAAATCCTAACCTATATCATAAACTTAAACCAAACCCAACCATAACTCTTTCCCTTATCTAATCCTTACCTTAACACTAACATTAACCATAAAAATAAAGCTAAAAATAACCCTAAACATAACACTAATGCTAACCCTAAATCTAAACCTAACATTAACAATAAATTTAACTCTAACCCCAACCCTAAAACTAAACCTATTCCTAACTCTAACACTACACCTTAAACTAACTGTAAACCTAACACAATCTATAACTTTAACACTAAACCTAACCCTAACACTAACCCTAATCCTAACCACAACATGAACCCTAACATTAAACCTAACATTATCCTTAACCCTAAACCTATTAGTAAAACTAATCGTAACGCTAAACCTAACCCTAACACTAACCCTAAACCTAATATTCACCTTAAACCTAACATTAACCCTAACCTTAACTGTAAACCTAACACGAAAAAAGCAAACCCTAAAACTAACACTATCACTAACCTAACCCTAACCCTAAACCTACAAAAACCCTAACTGTATAAGTAATCAAAACCCTAATCCTAACCATAATCCTAACACTAACACTAATCCTTACCCTAACACTAACCCTGTCCCTATCCCTAACCCTAACACTAACACTAACCCTAACCCTAACACTAAACCGAATATTAACCCTAAACCTAACCCTAACCCTAACACTAAACCGAACCATAACCCTAAC
>NW_026002143.1:1049970-1130166 GCF_001458135.2 Marmota marmota marmota | reverse complement strand
TAACCCTAACCTTAAATATAAAACTTACTCTATCCCTACCACTAAACCTAAAATGAATCTTAACCCTAACCCTAACCCTAACACTAACTGAAACACTAACGCTAAACATGTACCCTAAACCTAACAATACAAATAACTCTAACCGTAACTCTAACAGTAACCCTAATCCTAACCCTAAACCTAACCTTAAATCTAAGCCTAACCCTAAACCTAAACTTAACAAAAACCATAACCCAATCCATACCAAACCCTAACCAAAGTGTAATGATAACCTGTACCTAAAACTAAACCTAACTCTAAAAAGAACACTATCCCTAACATTAAGCCTAACCCTAACCCTCACACGTACCCTAAGCCTAACTATACCACAAAGCCTAAGCCTCCACAAAACCCTAAACCTAACCCTAATACTAACCCTAATCTTAAAACTCTTATTAAACTTATCACCTAATGCTAATTCTAACACTAACCGTCACACTAATCCTATCACTAATATTGACACTAATCCTATACCTAAATATAATCGTAAAACGAACCCTAACCCTAATCCTACCACTCACCCTAACCCTAACCCAAACCCTAAAAATATCCCTAACACTAAACATAAAGCTAACCCTTACCCGAAAACTAACCCAAACACCAACCCTAACACAGTAACCCTAAACCTAAACCTAACACAAACTGTAACCCTAACACTAATCTTAACACTAACCCTAAATGTAACCCTAAATTTAACCCTAACACTAACCCTAACCCTAAACCTAAACCCAACACAAAACCTAAACCTAAACCTAATACTAAACCTAACACTAAACCTAACCCTAAACCTAACCCGAACCTTAAACCTAATCCTAACCCTGAACCTAACCCTAATGCTATCTAATTAGCTAACATAATGTTACCTAATCCTAACCAAAATCCTAAACATAACTATAACCTGACACTAACATTAACTATAAATATAACCATGATCCCAACACTAACACTAAGTCTAATTATAACTCTAACAGAACCCTAACACAAACCATAACCCTGACTCTAATCTAACCCTAAGCCTCACCATTTATTAAACTTAATCCTAAACCTAACACAAACAGTAACCCTAACCCTAACTCAAACCATAACACTAACCATAAAACTATCCCTAACCCTAAAGTTAACTCTAAACCAAACCCTAACACTAACTCTAACCATAAACCTAAACCTAATCCTCACTCTTACCCAAACACTAACCCTTACCCTAACACTAACCCTAACCCTAACCCTAAACCAATACCTAACACTAACCCTAAACCTAACATGAACCCTTAAACTAATCCTAACACTAACCTATCCCTAACCTATTCCTAACCTTAACCCTAACACTAACCCTAACTAAACCTATTCCTAAGACTAACCTGAACCTTAACAGTAACTGTAACTGTAACCTGAAACATAACCTTTACTATAACCCTAGCACAAAACCTAAACCTAAATCCTAACTCTGTCATTAACCCTAACCCTCACACTAAACCTAACACTAACCCTACCCCTAACCCTAACTCTAACACGTACCTTAATCCTAAACCTAAACCTAACCATAACACTAACTGTAACACTAAACCTAACACTAAAGCTAACACTAACCCTAAGGCTAACCCTAATGCTAAACGTAATCCTAACCCTCACCCTAAATGTAATTCTAAACTAAACACTAAACCTTACCCTAAACCTAACACTAACCCTAAACCTAACTATAACCTTAACCCAAACACTAATGTTAAACCTAACTGTTGATAACACTAACACTAACCTAACCCTAACCATAAACCTAAACCTAACACTAACTCAAACCATAACACAAAATGAACCCTAACAATAATCATAATCCTAACCTAACCCTAACCCTTACATAAAACTAATCCTAGCACTAACCTGAACCCTAACACTAAACGTAACCATAACTTTAACAATAACCCTAAACATAACCCTAAAAATAAACCTAACACTCACTCTACAACTGATCCTATGCCTAACTCTAACCCTAACCCTAATTCTAACACAAACACAAAACCTAACCCAAACCATAACCATAACCCTAACCTAACCATAATGCTAAACATTACCTAAGCTTAACCCTAATCCTAAACCTATCACTAACATTAACACTAACCATAACCATAACCCTAACACAAACCATTAACCTAACCCTAACCTAAGCCTAACCCTCACCAAAAGACAATCACTAAACCTAAAACTAACCCTATTTCTAATCCTAACAGAAATTTTAAACCTAACCCTAACTTTAACCCTAAAAGTAACCCTCACCCTAATTTAACCCTAACAATAACACTAACTCTAATTTTACTACTAATGTTAACCTTAACCCTAACACTAAACCTAACACTGACCCTAGCCCTAACCCTAAACCTAACACTAATCCTAACCCTAACACTAACACTAACCTAAACCAAAGTATAACCTAACCCAAACACTAACCCTAGCATTAACCCTAAACCTTACACTAACACAAACCCTAATCTAAGAAAAACTTAAACCTAAACTTAACACTAACCCTAACCCTAATTCTAACCCTAAACCTAAAAGTAACCCTAAACCTATCCCTAACCCTAAGACTATTCTAACACTAACCCTAACACTTAACCTAACACTGAATCTAACCCTAAACCTAACCCTACCCATAACCCTCACCCAAACTCTTACCTAACACAAACCCTAACCCCAAAACTAATCCTAACCTAAAAGTAACCCTAAAACTAATGCTAAACCTAACTCTAAACCTAACCCTAAGCCTCACTCTTCCCCTAATTCTAACCATAACCATAACATTTACCATATCCCTAACCCTAACACAAACCCTAAACCGAAACCTTACCCTAACACAAACAATATCCCTCACACAAACACAATCCTAACACTAAACCTAACCCTAACCTGAACTATAAAACAAACCCTAACTTGAACCCAAATCCTAACACTAACCCTATCCTCAAAACTAACCCTAAACATAACCCTAAACCTAAGCCTAAAACGAACCCTAAATCTAACCATAACACTAAGTTTAACACTAAAGCTAACCCTAAACTTAACCCTAATCCTAACACTAACCCTATCCCTAACACTAACCCTAACACTAACCTTATCAATAATATTAACCCTCACTTAATTCTAAAACTAACCCTAAACCTAACATTAACACTAATCCTAAACCTAACCCTAACCTGAACATTTACCCTAATTATAAACCTAACCCTTTCCATAACAGTAACCAGAATCCTAACCCTAACCCTAACATTTACCCTAACACTAAACCAAAACCTATGCCTAACACTAACACTAAACCTGACCATAAACCTAACCCTAAACTTAACACTAAATCTAACCGTAGCCCTAACACTAACAATAAACCTATAAGTAACCCCAACCCAAACTCTATTCCTAAACCAAACCCTATCCCTAACTGGAACACTAACCCTAACCTTAACCGTAAACCTACACCTTACCCTAACACTTAACTCAAACCTAATCTTAACACAAACCCTATCCCTAACCGAAACCTAACACTAACCCACATATCAACAATAACCCTAATACAAACCCTAAATTTAACCCTAATCCTAACACAAACCCTAACGCTAACCCTAACACTAACTTAACCTTAACTCTTACCCTTGCCTAACTCTAACCCTAACACTAACCCTAACACTAAGTTTAAACGTAAAACTAACACAAATCCTAACTCCAACCATAACTCTATACTAACCATAACCCTAAACCTGAACCTAACACTAACCCTAAACCTAACACTAAACCTAACTCTACCCCTAACCCTAACACTAACCCTAACCCTTAATATAACCCTAATTTTAACTGTAACCCTAAATATAACCCAAACCCTATCCCTAACACAAACCCTAACACTAACACTAACCATAACCCTAAACAAGCCTTAACCCTAAAACTAATCATAACCCTAACCTTAACCCTAACAATAAACCTAACCCTATCCCTAACCGTAACACTACACCAATCCTAAACCTTACCCTAACCCTAACCCTGACACTAACCTAACACTGAATCTAACCCTAAACCTAACCCTACCCATAACCCTCACCCTAACTCTATCCCTAATCCTAAGCATAACCCTAACCCTAACCCTAATAAAAACTCTAACCTAATCCTAAACCTAAACCTAACCCTAACTCTAACACTAACCCTAACCCTGACCCTAACACTAACCCTAACACTCACTTAATCCTAACCCTAAACCTAACACTAACCCTATTCCTAACCCTAACCCTATTCCTTAACCTAATTATAACCCAAACACCAATGCTAACCCTAATCTTAATTCTAACACTAACCCTAACTGTTACCCTAACCGTAGCACTACCTCTAAACCTATCCCTTACTCTGATCCAAATCCTCATCCTAATGCTACCCTAGTCCTAACAATAATGTTTTAGTCTTCCCCAAACTCTAACTCTATTATGAGTCCGAAACATAGCGCTCATTCTAGCTCTAACCCTAACCCTAAACCTGTCCCTTATTCTGACCCTCACACTAACCCTATATCTAAACCTGACCCTAACCCAAAAACGAACCTTAACACTATGTCTACTTGTAAACCTATACCTTAACCTAACAGTAACAGTAGCACTAGACAAACCTAATTTTCAATAGAGTCATAAATCTAGCCAGGGCCCTAAACAAAAATCTCGCACTAGCCCTAACAATAACACTTAACCTAACGTAAAGACTAAACCTCTCACTAGACCCAATGCTAGTTCTAATTGTAGCTCTAAACCTTAAACTAACCATAACCACACAATGACTCTTAATCTAATAAAAACCTAGCTCTAAACCTTATCCTAAACCAAAACCTAACCTTAAAACTAGACTTATCCATTACCCTTACCCCAAAACTAGCCATAAGCATATCCCTCGCTCTTACATTACCCAAGCCCCAATGTTAGCCCTAAACATCACACAAAACCTAGTCCTTATTGTAGACCTAAACCTAGCCCTAATCAGAACCCTAACCATAACCTTAGACCTAACCCTAATGCTAAACCTAGCTCTAGCCCTAACCCTAGCTAAAATTCTAATCCTTAACCTAAATATAACCCTAACCTTAAAACAACACTAGCTTTGACTGAAAACCTAACACTCGCCATAGACCTATCCCTAGCTAAAATTCCTACACTTACCCTAACCCTAACCCTAATATTAACCCTAGGCCTAACCCTAAGCCTAACATTAACCCTAGGCCTAACCCTAAACCTAACCCTAATCCTAACCTTAACCCTAGCCCTAACCTTAGCTCTAACCCTATCCATTACCATAAAGAAATGCCAAACCCAAATTCTAACCCTAGGTCTAATAATAAACCTATTGTTAACACTAACCCTATCCATTACTCTAAACCTAACCAGAACCATGAACCTAATTCTATCCATTACCCAAACCCTAACCCGAATCCACCGATAATTCAAGCATTAACACCAAATCTTAACCTAATCCAAACCCTACCGTGATCCTGACCCTAATAATACACCTGGCTCAAACATTGAGCCTTACCCTACACCTAAACCTTACAATAGACATAGCCATAACCTAACACTAAAACTAACACTAACCATAAACCTAGACTTGACCTTAGTCCTTGCTCTATTCCTAACCATAGCCCTAACACAAAACCTCAGGCTAGCCCTAAACCTAGTCTTAATCCTAACCCTAACCCTAACCTTAGTCCTAACCCTAATTCTAACCCTTGACCTAGCCCTAAATCTAGCAATAACCCTATCTTTCCCCTAAACCTAATTCTAAACCTAACGCTAACACTAACCCTAACCCTAGGCCTAGTCCTAACACTAACCCTAGCAATAATCCGAGCCCTAATTTAGCCCTATCCCTAAATCTACCCTTAACTTTAGCCCAAAGACTAACTTGAACTCTCATCCAAGCCCTATTTATGGTTCTAACCCTATCTGATACCATAACCCTAACACTAGCCCTAAACTTAGCCCAAACCCTAGCCATAGCCCTAAACCAAGATCTAACCATAACACTAAATCTAACCCTAAACTTCACCCTACTATTAGCCCTAACACTATTGCTTATCATAAAACTAGCCCTAACTCTAGGCCTAGTTCTAAATCAAAACTACTGAGCCACAGCCCTATCCCTAACGTTTCCTAACCTTAACCCTAGACCTGAAATTAGTCCTAAACCTAGCCCTAATCCTAGTTTTAAACCCAGCCTGAATCTTTACCCTGATCTTAACCCCAGCCTTATCCCTAGTTTTATTTCTTGTCCCAGCACTAAACATAGCTGTAACCTCATACCTTACCATTACACTAACGCTAACCTCAACCCTAGCGCTAAACCTAGGCCTAAACCTAACATTAACCCTTGCACTAATCCTAGCCCTAATTTAGGCCTAACACTAAACCTAACCCTATCCCTAACACTAAGAGTAACTCTAACTCTTGCCTAGCCCTATACCTAGTTCTAAATCTATCCCTTACCATAACCCAAAACATAGTCCTCTCCCTAGCCCCAACCTTAACCATAACCTTTGCCCTATGCCTAAAACTGTATCAAACCCTAAACTTAAGCCTAAATCTCACCCTAAGACTAGCCATAACAGCAATTCTCATTGAAAAACTAGCCCTAACCCTAACCTAGCCCTAAAAGAAAACTGAACCATAAACCTAACCTTAACCCTTAACCTAAACCATACACTAACCCTAAACCTAGCCCTAAACCTTGCCATAATTTGAGTGCTAAATCTAACCCTAGAAGTAACCCTGAACCTGATTCGGTTCCTAACACTAACACTAGCTCTAAACATTACCTTAATGCTAAACCAAGAAGTAGGCCTAATCAGAAACCAAGTTCTTTCTTTAATCATAGCCCTAATGTTAACACATATTCTAGTGCTAATCCAAGCCCTAACTCTAGGTTTAATTCTGAGACTAACCCTAACCCTAACCCTATCCCTAACCCCATCCCTAATCCTAATCCTACCTCTAATCCTATACCTTACCCTAAGCCAAACCCTCACCCTAATGCTACCCTAGTCCAAAAACTAATCCTTAGCCTATCCAAAACCCTAACTCTATTACTAGTCCTAACCCTAGGCCTCATTCTAGCTCTACCCTAACCCAAACCCTGACCCTTATTCTGACCCTAACACTAACCTTACATATAAACCTGACACTAACCCTTAACCAGACCCTAACTCTACCTCTACCAGTAAACCTATACCTAAACATTACAGTAACACTAGCACAAGACAAAACCTAATCCTAAATGGAGTCATAAATCTAGCCCAAGCCCCACAATAAAACCTTGAACTGGCCAAAACAATAATCCTTAACATAACACAAAGACTAACTGTATCCATAGACCCAACACTATTTCATATTCTGGCCTTAACCCTAACCCAAACACTGATGCTTACCCTAACACACACCCTAGCTCTAAATGTTATTCTAACCCAAAACCTAACCCTAACACTAGACTTATCCATAACCTTAACCCTAAAACTAGACATAACAATAACCCGAACTCTTATATTACACATAGCCCTAAAGCTAGACATAAACATCACAAAAACCTAGCCATTACCCTAGCCCTACACCTAGCCCCAATTATAACCCTAACCATAACCCTAGACCTAACCCTAAACCTAAACTTCACCCTAGTCCTAAACCTAGCTAAAACCCTAACCCTTTCCCTAATCATAACACTAACCCTAACCCTAACTCTAGCACTGACTCTAACCCTAACTCTCGCCCTAGACCTATCCCTAGTTCAAACCTAATACTTAACCTAAACCTAACCCTGACACTAACCCTAGGCCTAAGCCTAACCCTAGCCATAAACTTACCTTAATTCTAGCCCTAAACTTATCTCTAACCCTATCCATTATCCTAAAGATAAGCCTAAATCAAATTCTAACCCTAGACCTAATGGTAATCCTATTACCAACAATAACCTTATCCATTACTCTAAACCTAACCTGAATCCTAAACCTAACCCTATCCATTACCCGAATCCTAAACCAAACCCTAATGCTAATACAAGCCTTAACCTTCAACCTTTGTTGAGGGCCACAGCCGATTTGGGGTGGCACTTGGCATTTTGCCAGAGACAGTGGTTGAGAGGTCATGCCAGGGAGCCATTGAGATGATGATGGTTAAGTTAAGCTCAGTATTCAATTGTATATAGACCCTTGCTGTCCGCCTCAGGCGCCTGCTACTTAGGAGTTCTCACTGGGATTCCTGTGGAGTTCACATTGGTGGGTGAAGTTCCCTTGGAGGGAGTTATGGTTGGTGTGGTGTTCCTGGAAGGGCCGCATGGGTGGCGTTCGAGGGAGTTCTGGAATAAAGGAGTTTTGGTTTGAACCTACAAGTGCCTCGTGGCAGCTCGGTTATTTTGTGCCCAGCCAGACTGCAGCATTTGGTGGCCTGTGCGGGGAACACCTGAGGGTAAGTGATAAGTTAAATTGCTCACTCCTGAGGGCAGTGAGAGAGGATTGGTAACCATTTAAAGATTCTTCTTTCATTTTGTTTCACTTTTGTTTTAAGTTGCCAGACCCTGGAGATGGGTGGGATGGAAGAAAAATCGCTCACATCTGAGGATAAACTATTTGCGTCTGAGGAACAGATAGGGAGAAAAGACAGATGAATATTTCAGGATGAAAGAAAAGCTGATATAATGAATTTTTCTTCCATTTTTGTTTCATTTTGTCTCAGTTTTGTTTTGCATTATTTTAGTGAGGGATATCTTTGTCACGGAAATATGCAATTAAAAATTAATAAGAACCAAATCGAAAGGGTGTTAAGTAAAGTGCTAGAGGAAGGAGGCATCTCAGTAAAATCAAGAACAGTTAGGACATACGTTAAGATGATACAAAGGTGGAGCCCACGGTTCATTAAAAAGGGGTTGTTAAATATATCACAATTACACCATCATGGTGAAGATTTTAAAAAGATACAAAAGGAAAGCCCAGGAACTCTGCCAGTTGGCACATTTCCATTATGGACGTTGGTACAATCTTATTTGCTTAGTCTATGAGAAGACATTTTAAATCAAGTAAAAGAAGAAGTCTCTCGAGTTAGTCAGACAGGGGAAAAAAGTTTAGAGAAGGAGGGGCTATCCTGAGAGATGTTACAATGGGAAGTTGCTACTAACACCTTTCTATCACCAGAGGTCGCAAGTGTCCAACAAACAGCTCCACCTATGGAGACAACATATGCTGAGTATCCATCAACCCCCGTAGTTGATAGATGGGATCCTGAGACAGGACCTCAAAGATTAGCATGCCCTGTACTTGAGGTGGCAGGAGGGCAGCAAAATCACCATGTTTTAAATTTCAAAACAGTGAAGCAGCTAAAAGAGGCTGTAACAACCTATGATTCTCAAGCACCCTTCACTGTAAGCATGGTCGAATCCATTACCAACTTGAACATGACGCCAGCAGATTGGACTAGTATGTGTAAAGCTGTGCTAAATGGAGGACAATACCTGTTATGGAAGGTTGCCAATGAGGAATTTTACATGGAAATGGTTAGGTGAAATGCAGCAGCCAGTTATCATCAGAGAAATCTAGATATGTTTTTTAAGAAAAGGAGCTTATGAGGGTCAGCTGCAACAAATTGCATATGATCCTGCTATATACTCACAAATTGCTATAGATGCAGTTAGGGCATGGAAGACTTTACAAAGACATGGAGATTTACAAGGTCAATTATCTAAGGTAATTCAAGGAGCTAATAATGAACTTTACACTGAATTTGTAGATAGGCTTATTCAAACAGCTACCAGAGTTTTTTTGGATACAGAGCAAGCAATACCACTAATTAAACAGCTAGCTTTGAATAAGCAAATCGTTGGTGCAAGGAGGCCATTACACCATGGAAACATGAAGATTTAAACACATAATATATGTGTTTAAATATATGTAGAGACATTAATGAACAAGGGCAAGTCTTGGCAGCTGCACTAAAACAGGCTTTAGATGCCAGGCCAAAAACATGTTACAATTGTGAACAAATAGGACATTTTAAAAGGAGTTGCCCCATNGATCTAGTGTTATCACTATCTTTAGGGTTAGTGTGACATTTAGAATTAAGGTTAGTATTAGAATATAAGACAGGGTCAGGGTTAATTTTAGGACTAGGACATGAATTAGATGTAGAAGGTTATGGCTAGGTATAGGGTTAGGGTTGGTTTAGGTTAACATTTAGTGTTAGGACAATGGCTCGGTTTTAAGAGATAAGGCTAAGATGGCACCTGGCAGTTTGCCAGGAGGAGTAGTTTGTGAGGAAACACCACCGAGCCATTAAGATGATGAAGATTCCTTATTGGCTGACTAATGTATCTAGATGATGCTAATTGAGACAAGCTGTGTGTAATCAGTTAGGTATATATATACAGCTGTTTTTCCGTAATAAAGCAGTTCCCCTATCAACCTTCAAGTTGCTTGTCAACTCCCGGTTATTTGCCCAGCCAGACTGTGGCACTTAACTTAACCCAAACTCTAACCCTACCTCTAGACCTAAGCCTAGTCCTAATTCTGGCTTAAACCCTAACCATTACCCTACCTGAATACTGTCCCAGACACTAACATTAATCCTAGCTCTAAACTTACCCTAACCCTAAAACTAACCCTAAAACTACACCTAGACCTAACATTAACCATGAAACTAGTCTTAATCATTACACTAGTTCTTACATTAGCCATAAGCATAACCTATTGCAAAACCTAGCCCTAATCAAAGCTCTACCTTAGCTTTCAGCCTAAAACTAACCCTAACTATAAACTTAATTCTAACCCTAGACCTAATCCTAACCATAACCCAGCCCTAACCCTAGCTCTAACCATATTTATTACCCTAAGATAACTATAATCCTTATGCTAACCCTAGGCAGAACCCTAATCCTAGCACTAGCCTTAACCCTATCCATTAGCCTACACCTAAGCTGAACCCTAAACCTAACCATGTCATTTCCAAATCCCTAAACATAAAACTAGTTTGAGTCCTAAACCTAAACCTTAACCTAACTGTAACCCTAATCTTGACCCTGACTCTAATAATACCCATAGCTCTAAACCTGACCCTAACAAGAAACCAAATCATTACAATAGATCTAGCCATAAACCTAATCCTAAAACTATCCCAAACCCTACCCTAGACATGAAATTAGCTCTAGCTCTAATCCTAGCCCTAACCCTAATAAAAACGTAGCCCATATCCTAGCCATGAACCTCGCCTTAATCATAACCCTAACCCTACTGTTAACCCTAAACTTAACCCTAATTCTCACCCTAGTCCTAAAACTAGCTATATTCCTATCCTTTACCCTAAACCTAAACCTAACCCTAAACCTAACACTAACCCTAGCCCTAACCCTAACACTAATCCTAGCCCTAATACAAGCCCTAATTTAGCCCTATCCCTAAACCTAACCCTAGCCCTAAGACTAACTCTAACTCTCACACTAGCTGTATACCTAGTTCTAACCCTATCCGTTATCATCACCATACACCTAGCCAGAAACGTAGTCCTACCATAGCCCTATACTTAGCCCTATCTCAAAACCTAGATCTAAACCTAACTCTAAATTTAACCCTAACCCTAAGACTAAATCTAGCTATAACTCTACTCCTATCCCTAACCCTTAATCTAAGTCTAAATCTCACACTTACACTAGCCCTAACCATAAGACTAATTTTAAAACTAGCCCTAACTTTAACCGTAGCCCTAAAACAAATCCGAGTCATAGCCTAACCTTAATCCTTAACCAAAACAAACCCTTACCCGACACCTAACCCAAACCCTATTCCGAAATATAGTCTAACCCTAACCTGAAAACTAACCCTGACCCTGAATCTGACCCTAACACTAACCCTGGCTCTAAACATCATCATCACCATAAACCTAACTTTAACAGTAGACCTAGACCTAACTCTAACCCTATAACTAGCTGTAATCATAAACCTACTTTATACATTAGTGGTAACCTTAACCCTAGCACTAAATTATTCCAAAACCTTGCATTAATCCAAGTCCTAAACCTAGCTTTAACCCTAAACTTAAACCTAACCCTAATCCAAACATTAGTCCTAATCCTATACATAAACCTAGACCTAACCTTAGGGTTAACCCTATCCATTACCCTAACGATAACCTTAACCCTTCTGATAACCCTAGGCCTAACCCTAATCCTATAAATTATACTAAACCAAACCTAAACCCTAAATCTAGCCCTGTCATTACCCTAACCCTAAATCTAACACTAATTCGAGCCCTGCACCTAAACACTAACTTAACCCAAACCCTAATCCTGGCCTTGATTTCACCCTAGATCTAAATTTGATGCTAACCAAAAACCTAACACTTACACTGGACCAAGCCATAAACCTAACACTAAATCTATCCCTAACTGTAACCCTAGACTTGACATTAGCCATATCCCTAATATTATCCCTAAGCCTAAAACAAATGTTAGTCCTCATCGTAGCCCTAAACATAGCTTTAATCATAACCCTAACCCTAACTCTACTTCTAACCCTAATACTAACCCTCACCCTTGCCCTAAAGCTAGCTATAACCACATCCCTTACCATAAACAAAACCCTAATTCTAACCTAATCCTAACGATAGGGGTAACGCTTGCCTTATCCTTACCCCTAGCACAAACCCTACATTGAAAACTAACTCTAAATCTAACCAACTTGATGCTTAAGCATAATCCTAAAACTAGCCCTAACCCTAGTCCTAACATAATCCTAGCCGTAATTTAGCCCTATCCCTAAACCTAACCCTAACCATAGCCCTAAGACTAATTCTAACTCTCACACTAGCCCTATCACTTGTTCTAACCCTATCCCTTAATGTAACCTTAACCCTAGCCCTAACCCTAGTACTAACTCTTTCCCTATCCTTATCCTAAATCTAACCCTTACACTTAGTCATAACCCTATCTCTAGCCCTAGCACTAACCTTAGGCAAAATGTATCTCTAAATCTAGCCCTAACCTGAAGCCTAAGCCTAACACTAACACTAGCAAAACCATAACACTAATCCTAAAATGAGCCCTAATACTAGCCCTATCCCTAAAACAAAACTGAGCCACAGCTCTAACCCTAACCATTAAACTAAACCAAAACCTAACCTTACAACTAGACCTAACCCTAGCCCTAATTCGAATTGGAAGCCGAACCCTAAAACTAACCCTGAACCTGACACTGACCCTAACACTTCTAGCTCTTAACATCACACTAACACTAAACCTAACCCTAACACTAAACCTAACACTAAAGACCTAAAACTAGCCCTAATTGTCAACCGAGTACTTGCATTAGCTGTAACCCTAACCCTAGCCCTAACATAACCCAAAACCTAGCCCTAATCAGAGCCCTAACCCTAGCTTTAAACCTAAATTAACCCTAACACTAGCCCTAATTGTAACCATAACTCTAGCCGTAAACTGATTTCTAACTCTATCCATTACCATAACTATAACCATAATGATAACCCTAGACATAAACCTAACCCTATCCTGAATCCCAACCATTCCATTACCCTAAACCTAATCTGAATCCTAAACCTAACCCTATCATTACCCTAACTCTAATCCTAAAACTAATTCAAGCCCAGACTTGAAACCTTAACCTATCCCAAACCCTAACCCAGACCTTGACCCTAATAATACCCCTAGCTCTAAACTTGACCGTAAGCCAACACCTAACCCTAGGCTAGACGTAGCCATAAACCTAACCCTAAAACAATCTTTATCCATAATTCTGGACCTGAAATTTTACCTAGCCCTAATCATTGCCCTAACCCTAAAAACACACCTAGCCCTCATCCTGTCCTAAACCTAGCCTTAGTCATAACCCTATCTCTAGCCATACACCTAACCCTAATTCTAACCCTCACACTACCACTAAACCTAGCTATAATGTCAATCCTTACCCTAAATTTAAACCTAACCCTAACCCTAGACTTAAGCTAGACACAATACCTAGCCCTTATCCTAGCCCTATTTTAGCTCTATCTCTAACCCTATCATAACCCTAGTCCTAAACTAACTCTAACTCTTGCCTTTGCCTATCCCTAGTTCTATCCCTATCTGCTACCATAAACCTAACACTAGCTCTAACTCTTGCCCTAAATTTAGTCCCAGCCCTAACTATAACTTTAAATCTAATCTTAAACCTAAGCCTAAGCCTAACACTTACACTAGCCCTAACCCTAATGATAATAGTAAAACTAGCCTTAACCCTAATCTTAGCAATAAACCAAAAACGAGCAATAGCCCTAACCCTAAATCTCAACTTAAACCAAACACTAACACTATACCTAGACTAAACCTATCCCTAATCTGAGTCCTATGCCTCACCTTAAAACACTTCCTGAACCTGACTCATATCCTAACACTCATCCTAGATCTAAACACAGCCCTAAACTCAAACCTAACAGTAACATTAACAATAGCCCTAATTCGAGTCTTAATGCTAACCCTAAAAATAACCCGAAGCCTGACTCCTATCCTAATAAGAACCGTAGCTATAAATAGAACCTTAACCTTAAACTGAACCCTAGCACTCAGATTACCACTAACCCTAACCCTAAAACTAACCCTAAAACTAACCCTAATGGTAACCCAGTTCTTACATTAGCCATTGTCCTAATTCTAGCCCTAACTCTAACACAAAAACTAGCCCTAAACTGAGCCATAAATCTAGCTTTAACTCTAACTCTAACCCTAACCATAGCCCTAAACCTAGATCTAAGTCAATACCTTACCCTAAGTGAAACCCTAAACCTGAGTAAGCCTAGACCTATCCCTAGTTTTTAGACTAACCAAAACCCTAACTCTATTAATAGTCTTAATCCAAGCCTTCATATAAGCTCTAACACTATACCAAACCCTAACCCTAACCCTGACCCTTATTCTGACCCTAAAAATTAACCTAGGTCTAACCCTAACCTAACACTAACCCCAAATTTACCATAATCCTATCCCTAAACCTAACACTGGACATAAATCTAAGCCTAGCCTAACCATAACTCAGAACCTAACCCTTATGCTAAACACAAGCCTAAACCTAATCGTAGTTCTAACCCTAATATTAACCCTAACACAAGACCTAATCCTAATGATAACCCTATCCCTAAATTTAACTCTAACTGTATCCTTTACCCTAAATATAACCCTTACCATAATGCTAACCCTAGGCTTAACCCTAACCCTATTGCTTTCCCCAAACCTATCAATTACCCTAAACATACCCTGAACCCTAAACCTAATCCAATCATTATGCTAACCTTAACCCGAATGCTAATTTGAGCCCTAACCCTAACCTCAAACCTAAACCAAACCCTAACACTGACCTTGAACCTAATAATTCCCCTACCTATAAACCTGATTTTACCCTACCTAACCCTTACACTAGACCTAGCCATAAAAGTAAGCCTAACCTGAACCATAGAACTGATATTAAGCCTAGTCATAATCCTAGCCCTAACCCTAACACAAAACCTAGCCCTTATCATAGCCCTAAACATAGCCTTAATTTTATCCTTAACCCAAACCCTAGGCATAAACCTAACACTAACCCCAGCCCTAATCTTAGCCCTAATTTAGCCCTCTCCCTAACCCTAACCCTAACACTAGAACAAAGACTAACTCTAACTCTCACCATAACACTAAACATAGTTCTAAACCTATCCCTTATTAGAGCTCTAATCCTAGTCCTAACCCTTGGTCTAACCCTAGCCGTATTCATAGCCCTGGCCATAACCCTAGATCTAACCCTAACTCTAAATCTAACCCACACCCTACGACTAAACCTAAACCTAACACTAGCCCTAACTCTAATGCTAATCCTAAAACTAGCCCTAACATTAGCCCTAGACCTCCCCAAAAAAAAAAAAAAAATAACTGAGCCATAGCCATAACTCTAACCCTTAACCTAAACCAAACCCTGACCCTTCACCTAGCCCAACCATATCCATAATTCTAATCCTAACTCTAACCCAAAAACTAACACTGACTCTGACTCTTACCCTAACACTAAAACTGGCTCTAAACATCATCATCACCATAAACCTCAACCTAAAACTAGACTTAGCCCTAACCATAACCCTATAACTAACACTAATTATAACCCTATTTCACACATTAAATGTAGCCTTAGCCCTATCCCTAACCTAACCCAAAACCTAGCCTTAAACCAAGTCCTAAATCTAGATTTAAACCTAAACTTAAACCTAACCCTAACCCAAAACTAGCCCTAATCCTATACATAACCCTAGCTCTAACCTTAGGTCTAAACCTATCCATTACCCTCACAATAACCCTAACCCTTAAGCTAACCCTAGGCCTAACCCTAACCTATCCATTACACTAAAGCAAACCTAAACCCTAAAACTAAACCTGTCATTACCCTAACCCAAACCCTAAACCTGACTCCGACGCTAAAAATAACCCTAGAAATAAACCTGAATCTTACCCTAAACCTAATCCTTACACTAGACCAAGCAATAAACCTAACACTAAATCTAGCCCTAACTATAACCTTAGACCTGACATGAGCCCAGCCCTAATAATATCCCTAATCCTAACACAAACCCTAAACCACATTCTAGCCATAAATCTAGCCTTAATCATAACCCTAACCCTAACTATAGCCCTAACCCTAATACTAACACTTGCCCTAGCCCTAAACCTAGCCAAAACCACATCCCTTACCCTAAAAATTACTCTAACTCTAACCCTAAACCTTGTCATCACAATTGCCCTATCCTTAGCCCTAGTTTTAACACTAGATCAAAACCTAACTTTAAATCTAACCCTAACTCAATGACTAAGCCTAAAATTAGCCCTTACCCTGATTCTAATTCTAAAACTAGCTCTAAGACTAGCCCTAACACTAACCCTAGCCGTAATTTAGCCCTATCCCAAACCCTAACCCTAACCCTAAGGATGACTCTAACTTTCACACTGGCCCTACCACTCATTCTAATCCTATCGCTTCCCATAAACCTAACCCTATCCCAAATCCTAGTCCTAACCCTTGCCCTATTTTTAGCCCTAGCACTAACCTTAGATAAAAAACTAACTCTAAATTTAACCCTAAACCAAAGCCTAAACCTAATTTTAAGACTAACCCTAATCCTAGCCCTAAAACTAAACCAAGCCAAAGCTCTAACCCTAACCCTTAACCTAGGCCAAGCCCTAACCCTACACCTAGCCCTAACCCCAGCCCTAATTCAAGTTTAAGCAAAACCCTAAAACTAACCCTGACCCTTACTCTGACCATAACACTAACCCGAGGTCTAAACATCTCCCTAACCCTAAACCTAAACCTAACACTAAACCTAGTCCTAAAACACTAAAATTAGCCATAATCATAACCCTAGTACTTACATAAGCCATAACCCTAACCCTAGCACTAACTTAACCTAAAACCTAGCCCTAATCATAACCATAACCCTAGCCCTAAACTGATTTCAAACTCTATCCATTACTGTAACCATAACCCTAACCTTAAATCTATTTCCAGCCCTAAATTTAAACCTTTACCTATCACAAACTCTAACCCAGAACATGACCCTAATAATACCCCTAGCTTTGAACTAGATGCTAATCCTAAACCTAACCCTTACACTAGACGTACGCATAATCCTAACCCTAAAACTATCTTTAACCATAATTCTGTACCTGAAATTAGCCCTAGTACTAATCCTAGCCCTAACACTAAAAAAAAAAAAAATACCCTAGCCCTCATCCTAGCTCTAAACCTAGCATTAATCATAACCCTAATCCTAACCACAGCCCTAACCCTGATTATAACCCTCATCCTACCTCTAAACCTACCTATAAAGCCGTTCATTACCCGAAAATTTGCCCTAACTCTAAACTATAAACTTTAAACTCTAACTCTAAATACTAACCCTAATCCTAATCTTAGGCTTTAACTAAACATTAAACCTAGCCCTAATCCTAGCCCTAATTTAGCACTATCTCTAACCCTAACCATAGCCTTAGCCCTAAGACTAACTCTGAACCTAGCCCAATCCCTAGTTCTAACCCTATCTCTTACCATAACCCTAAAACTAGGCATAACCCTCGCCCTATCCTTAGTTCTAGCCTTAACCCTAGATATAAACCTAATTCCAAATGTACCCTTAACCCTAAGCCTAAGCCTAACACTAACACTAGCCCTAACCCTAACCCTAGGACTAAAACAAAACTGACCATAAGCCCTAACCCTAAAACTTAACTTAAACCAAACCCTAACACTACAACTAGAACTAACCCTAGCCCTAGTTCGAGTCCTAACCCTAAATTTAAAACCAACCCTGATGCTGACTCATATCCTAACACTCACCCTAGCTTTAAACACTGCCCTCACCTTAAACTGAACCCTAACAGTAACCCTAGCCCTAATTTGAGTCCTAACTCTAACCTTAAAATTAAGCCTGACCCTGAATCCTATCCTAACACAAACCCTGGCATAACCTTAAACATAAACCTAACACTAAACCTAACCAATACCCTAACACTAAAACTAAACCTAAGGGTAACCCTAGTTCTTACATTAGCCATTGCCCTAACCCTAGCCCTAACCCTAACACAAAAAGTAGGCCTAATCTGAGCCCTAAACCTAGCTTTAACCCTAATTCTAACGATAAGCATAGCCCTAACCCTAGCTGTAACCAATCCCGTACTTAAGCAAAACCCTACACATAAGGGTAACCCTTAGATCTATCCCTAATCCTTAGGCTAACCAAAACACTAACCCTATTAATAGCCCTTACCCTTGCCCTCATTCTAGATCTAATCAAATCCAAAACACTAACACTAACCCTAACTCTTTTAGTTACCTTACCACTAATCCTAGGTCTAATCCTTATCCTAACCCTAACCCAAAACCTACCTTTATCCTATCCCTAGACCTAATCCTAAACCTAACACTGAGACTAGCCCTAACCATAGCTCAGAACCGAACCCTTACACTAAACATAACCTTAACCTAACCCTAGTTCTAACCCTCACCCTAACCCTAAATCAAGACTTAATCTTAACCATAACACTAGGCCTAACCTTAAGTCTACCTGTATCATTACCCTAAACTTAACCCTTACCCTAATGCTAACCCTAGGCCTAACCCTAAACATATCACTATCCCCAAACTTATCAATTACCCTAAACCTACCCTGAACCCTAGACCTAATCCAATCATTACCCTAACCCTAACCCTAATGCTAATTCGAGCCCTAATCCTAAACTCAAACCTAAACCAAACCCTAACACTGATACTGACCCTAATAATTCCCCTAGCTCTAAACCTAATTTTTAGCCTATACCTAACCCTTACACTGGACTTAGCCATTAAACTAACACTAAAACTATCCCTAAGCATAACCCTAGACCTGATATTAGCACTAGACATGATACTAGCCCTAACCCTAACACATACCCTAGCCCTTATTCTAGCCCTAAAAGAAGCTTTAATTATAACCCTAACCATAACACTAGGCCTAAACCTAACACTAATCCTAGCCCTAATCTTAAATCTAATTTAGCCCTATCGCTAACCTTAACCCTAACCCTAGGCCAAAGACTAACTCTAACTCTCACCTTAGTCCTAACCCTAGTTCTAGCCCTATACTTTACTGGAACCCTAAACCTAGCCCAAACCATATGTGTAACACTATCCCTATTCATAGACCTTGCAGCAACCCTAGATCTAAACCTAACTCTAAATCTAACCCTAAACCTTAGCCTAAACCTAAACATAACACTGGCCTTAATCTTAAGGCTAATCCTAAAACTAGCACTAACCCTAGCCCTAAAACAAAACTAAGCCATAGACCTAACCCTAACCCTTAATATAAAGTAAGCTCTAACTCTAAATTTAGCCATAACTCTAGCCCTAATTCGAGTTTTAAGCCAAACCCTAAACTCACCCTGACCCTGACTCTGAATTTAACACTAACTCTTGCTCTAAACATCACCCTAACCCTATACATAAACCTAACAATAGACCTAGCCCTAACCCTAACCCTAAAATTAGCACTAATCAGAACCCTGGTATATACATTAGCCATTACCCTAAGCTTAGCCTTAACTTAACCTAAAACCTAGCATTATTCCGAGAACTACCCCTAGATTTACCCCTAACCCTAACCCTATCACTTATTGTAACTATAACCCTAGGCATAAACCTAGATACAAACCTAACCCTAACCCTAAGCCTAACCCTATCAATAATCATAACAATAACACGATCCATACCCATATCTCTAACCCTATCCATTAACTAACTATAACCCTAATTCTAATGCTAAACCTGGGCCTAAACCTAAACATATCCTTAATCTTAACCCTATCCATTACCCTAAACCTAACACTATCTTTACCCTAATCCTAACTCTAATGCTAATTCAAGGCCTAACATTAAACCTTAACCTATCCAAAACACTAATTGTGACACTGACCCTAATAGTACCCTTAGCTCTAAACCTAATCCTAACACTAAACCTAACCCTTACATTAGACATAGCCATAAAGCTAACCCTAAAATTACTTTTAACAGTAACAGTACACCTGAAATTAGCCCTAGCCCTAATCTTAGCCCTAAACCTAGGCTTAATCCTAGCTCGAACCATAACCCGAGCCCTAACCCTAATTCTATTCCTCATCCTAGTCCTAAATCTACCTATAACCTCATCCTGTACCAAAAAACTAACCATAGCCCTAAACCTAACCCTAACCCTCGCCCTAAACCTAGGCCTAATACAAAGCCTAGTGCTAATCCTAGCCTTTATTTAATCATATCCTAACCCTAAACCTAGCAATCAGACTAACTCTAACTCTTCCCCTAGCCCTAGCCCTAGTTCTATTATTTGCCTTAATCCTAATTCTAGATCTAAGCCTAAGTCTAATTCTAAACCTAACTCTAAATTTAACTGTAATAATAAGCCTAAACCAAACCCTAACACTACCCCTAATCATAATGCTAATCCTAAAACTTGCCCTACCCCTAGCCCTAGCCATAAACCAAAACCAAGTCATAGCCCTAATCCTAACCCTTAACCTAAATCAAACCCTAACACTACAACTAACCTAAAATTAACTCTCAAACTAACCCTGACCCTAACACTGTTTCTAACACTAATCCTTGCTCTAAACATCATCCTAACCTTAAATTAACCCTAACACTATATCTAGCCTTAAACTAACCCTAAAACTAGTCTGAATCATAACCCTAGTTCGAACATTAGTCATTGTACTAACTGTAGCCATAACCCTAACACAAATTCTTCCCCTAATCCAAGCCCTAATCCTATCTTTAACCCTAATACTAGCCCTAGCCCTAACCCTAACACTAGCCCTAACAAACTCTAACTCTATTCCTTACACTAAGCCAAACCCTAAACCACATGCTAATCCTACTTCTAATTCTAATCCTTAGATTAACTTAAACTCTAACCGTAATACTAGTCTTAACCCTAGCCCTCATTCTACCTCTAAACCTAACCCTGACTCTCATCTGACCCTAACAGTAACCCTAGGTCTAAACCTGACCCTAACCCTAAACCAAACCATAACACTAGCCCTACTGGTAACAGTAGACTTAGGCCCAAAGCTAATAATAAATATAGCTATAACTCTAACCCTAGACCTAAACAAAAACCTAGCACTAGCCCTAATAATAACCTTAATCTAAACCAAATACTTAGCCTACACCTAGATCTAAACCTAGCCTTAATTCTGGCTCTAACCCTAACCCTAACCCTTTCACAAAAACTGACCCTGATTCTAACACTGAACCTAGCTTTAAACCTGACACTAACCCCAAACCTAGACCTAATACTAGACATAGCCATAACCTAACCCTACAACTAGCCCTAAAAATAACCCTAGCTGTTACATTGCCAGTAGTCCTAACCCTAGCCCTAAACTTAACACAAAACCTAGCCCTAATCCTAGGACTAAACTTAGCTCTAAGCATAACCCTCAGCCTAACCCTAGCCCTAAACCTAGCACTAACATAAGCCTCACCTTAGACCTAACCCTAGCTCAAAGCCTAATCTTTACAGTAAACATAACCCTAGCTCTATGCTAAACCCTAACCCTAACCCTAGCCCAAATCTAATATTAAACCTAGCCTGAAATTTAGCTTTAACCATATCCATTAACCTAACCCTAACCCTAAACCTAATTAAAACCCTATTTCTAACTCTAACCATAAATGTAAACCTAGACCTAAACCTAAACTTTAACCTCGCCCTAGCCCTAACCCTAGCTCAAACACTATCCCTTACCCTAATCTAACCATAACACTAGCCCTAAACCTAACACATACCCTAACCCTAAAACTTACCCCAAATCACACCCTAGCCCTATCCCTAAACCTAGCCCTAAACCTAGACTTAATCCAAACCATAATTAACCCTAACCCTATCTCTACACCTATCCATTACACTAAACATAACCCTAACCCTAATGCTAACCCTAAACCGATTGCTAAACCTAACCCATCCATTACCCTAAACCTTAACTGAAACCTAAACTAAACCCTATCCATTATGCTCACCCTAAACCTAACCCCAATTCTAATTTGAGCCCTAACCTTAAACCTTTAGCTACACCAAATGGTAACCCTGACCTTACCCTGACCCTCAAAATAACCCTAGCTCTAAAGCTGACCTTTAACCTAAACCTAACTCTTACACTGGACCTGGCCATAACCTAACCCTAAAACTATACTTATCATTAATTCTAGACCTGATATTAGCCCTAGACCTGGTGCAAGCCATAATCCTAACAGAAACCCTAGCCCTTAACCTAGCCCTAAACCTAGCCTTAATCCTAAATTGAACCATCACCCTCAGCATAATCCTAATTCGAAAACTCACACTAGATCTAAAGCTAGCTATAAGCCCACCCATTTCCATAAACTTAACCTTAAAACCTCTGCTAACCCTAACTTTAGCCAAACGCCTTGGCATAACCCTAACACTAACCCTAGCCTTAATACTAGCCTTAATTTCACCTTTTCTTTACATTATATTTAATAGTTCTGTTGAAGATAAGGTACATTGTTAAGAAAAATGTTTTCTAAAAAAAAAGAAAATTGTTTTCTTTTAGTGCCTTCCGGAATGTTACATAATTTTTTCTTTAGCCATTATTGCTATAATTCCTATCTTCATCCCAGTGCCAATAAAGACAAAGATAAAACCAATCTACAGCTTCTGCAATAGCCATCACTGAACTGCTTGCAGAACTTGCCTGGAATATGTATCACTTGTATGCATTGTGAACTCACTTGTATTCATTGTGAACTATCTGTTGGTGCAGCGACTTGTGGTAGTGTTGGGGTATTTTTGCTGATGGTGTCATCGGTGGTACAATTTTTCCAAAAGGAGCCGTCAATTGGCTTGGTGTATCTTCCTCCCTTCTGCTTGACATGGTCATTCAGCTAAAAATTGGGGGCCAACAGAGGTGAGGAAAAGAACCTCACCCCCTCGCTGGTACAAAGACCTATCTACAAGTGTGGCTGTATACTGGACCAGTAGTCAGTCACGGGTAAGATCCAATTGCAATGGTACCAACCTAAGACAGGAGGCTGACGCCTTGAAGTCAGCTCATCCGATAACGGGTAAGGACCATATGTACTATTGGACAACCTAAGGCAGGCACGGTCCCTAAGCCACATGCTTGTTGTTTAAACAGAGAGGGGGAGATGTTGAGAGCCACAGCCGAAGGGTCCCCAACATACTTCCCGCTGCCAGCAGACTTCCAGCTGCCAGCTGATGATTGGCTCACAGCAGCCCCAGCAACTTCTAGCTGTCAACTGATTGGCTCCTCTGCGGTGATGCTCATTGGGCTGTTTCCCTGCCCTTTCAGACCATGGAGCTGCTCATTGGGGGACTTTTTTGGCTCTTCCCATGCGACCCATCCAATCGGCCTCAAGAGCAGGAGGAGTGGGGGGAGGTGGAGAGGCTTGTGGGAAGCCAGTGGTGGCAGTTGGGCTCTGAAGGTTTTCCTGAGGAGCTGTTTTGTTTGGCGTGTGTGGTTCTAAAAATAAAGTTCGTTTCTTTTGACAAGTGGCTCCTGAATTGTGCCCAGCCAGACTGTGGCAAGCCGTATTCTTATTTGTAACCCTATTCTTTACCATAACCCTAAACCTCACCCTAAACCTAGCCCCAGAACTAGCCCTAACCCTAGATCTAACCCTAACTCTAAATCTAACCATAACCCTAAGCCTAAACCTCAAGCTAAAACTAGCCCTAAACCTGATGCTAATCCATAATCTAGCCATAACCATAGCCCTAGCCCTAAAACGAAACCAACATATATCCCTAACCCTTAACCTAAAAAAACCCTAACTGCACAGCTAGTACTAACTTTAGCACTAATTTGAGTTCTAATCCTAACCCTAAAACTAACCCTGACTCTGACACTGACCCTAACAATAACGCTTGCTCCAAACATCACCCTAACCCTAAACCTAAACGTAACACTAGACCTAGAACTAAGCCTAACCCTAAAACTTGCACTAATTGCAACACTAGTTCATACATTAGCCATAGCCCTAATCCTACTGCTAGCCAAACCCAAAACAAGCTCTAATCCGAGCTTTAACCCTAACTTTAACCCTAACCCTAAATCTAACCCTAAACTAGAACCTAGCCCTAAATCTTACCCTAACACTAGCAAGAATTCTAGCCATAACCCTAGCCCTATCACTTGCTCTAATCCTATTCATTACCCTAACCATAACCATAACTCTAATGGTAACCCTAGGCCTAACCCTAAACTTATCCCTAACTCTAACCTATTTCATTAACCTAAACATAACCTGAACCCTAAACCTAACCCTATCATTAACCTAACCCTAACCCTAATGCTAATTCAAGACATCAACCTAAACTTTAACCTAAACCAAAACCTAACTCTGATCCTTCCATTCATAATATATCTAGCTCTAACCCTGACCCTATCCCTTAACCTAACCCTTATACTGTACCTAGCCATAATCCTAACCCTAAAACTATCCCTAACCATAACCCTAGACCTGACATTGCCCAAGCTGTAATTCTATACCTAAACTTAACACAAAACAAACCCACAACCCTAACCTTAACCCTAACCCTAATCCTATCCATAATCTTAGCCCTAAATTTAGCTCTAACCCTATCAACTACCCTAAACATAACCTTAATTATAATGCTAACCATAGGCCTATATCTAACCCTATCCCTAACCATAACCCTATCCATTATGCTAATCCTAACCCTAACCCTAAACCAAACCCTATCATTACCCTAACCCAAACCCCAATGCTAATTTGAGCCCTAACCCTAAACCCTAATCTAAACAAAACACTAAACCTGTCCCTTACACTAATAATACCCCTAGCTCTAAATTTGACCCCTACCCTAAACCTAACACTTACAGTAAACATAGACATAAACCTAACCCTAAAGACTATCCCTAACCAGAACCCTAGACCTGACATTCGCCCTAACACTAATCCTAGCCCTAACCCTAACACAAAACCTAGCTCTCATTCTAGCCCTAAACCTAGCCTTAATCTTAACTTTAATGAAACCCTAGCCCTAATCCTAATTCTAAGATTCACTCTAGCCCTTTCCCTAGCTCTAACCCCATCGCTTACACTAAACCTAACCCTAAGCCTAAAACTAACCCTAGGCCTAATCATAACCATAAACCTAGCCTTATTTCTAGCCCTAATTAAGCCCTATACCTAAACAAACATTAAGCTTAGCCATAAGACTAACTCTCACACTCACCCTAGCCCTATTCCTAGTTCTAACACTATCCCTTACCATAACCCTACTTCTAGTCATAAACTAAGACCTAACAGTAGGCCTATCCTTAGCCATAGACCTAACCCTAGATTTAATCCTAAATCTAAATCTAGCTTTAACCTGAAACGTAACACTAACCCTAAACCTAATATTAAACCTAAAACTAGTCATAACCATAGCCCTAGCCCTAAAACAAAACCAAGCAATAGCCCTAACTTTAAAACTTAACCTAAACCAAAACATAACCCTACACCTAGCACTAGCCCTAGCCCTAATTCGAGTCCAAACCCTAACCCTAAAACTACTCTGATATTGAATTTGACCCTAATACAAACCCTAGCTCTAAACATCACCCTAACGTTATACCTAACCCTACCACTAGACCTAGTCCAAACCCTAGTCCTATACCTAGCCCAAATAGTAACCCTAGTTCATACATTGGCCATAACTCTAAAACTAGTTCTAACTCTAACTAAACCCTAGCCTTAATGCAAGACCTAATCCTCGCTTTAACCCTAAACCTAAACATAGCACTTGCCCTAACCATAAACCTAAACATAGTACTAAACCTAGCTCTAATCCTATCCCTTACCCTAAGCTAATCCTAACCCTAAATCGAACCCTAGGCCTAACCTTAATACTTAGCCTAACCTAAACTCTAACCCTATTACTAGGCCTAAACCTAGCACTCATTCTAGCTCTAACCATAAAACAAAACCTAACCCTAACCCTGACACTTATTCTGAACCTAAAGGTAACCATATGTCTAAACATGACCCTAACCTTAAACCAAACCCTAACACTAGCACTAGCAATAAACCTGTATCTAAACCCATCCCTAGCACTAACCCTAGACCTAAACCTAATCCTAAATCTAGCCATATCTCTAGCCCTAGACCTAAACAGTAACCTAGCCCTAGCCCAAATGATAAACCTTAACCTAACAGACACTAACCCGACCCCTAGAAATAACTCTAGTGATAATTATGGGTTTAACCCTAACACTACCTATAACCCGAACACTGACCCTAACCCTAACACTAACTCTAGCTCTAAACATCATGCTAACGCTAACTCTAACCCTAACACTTGACCTAGCTATAACACTTACCCAAAAGTAGCCCTAATCATAAACCTGTTTCGTACATTAGTTGTATGCCTAATATTAGCCCCAACCTAACCCAAAACCTGGCCCTAATCAAAACGCTAAACCTAGTTTTAATCCTAACCCTAAAACTAGCCCTAACCCATTACCAAACCCTAGCTCTAATCCTAGCTCTTACCCTATTCATTACCTCAAGCTAAACCCTAACCTAATGCTAACCCTAGTCCTAACCCTAATCCATAGCCAAACCCAAACCCTAACCCTATTACTAGTCCTAACCCTAACCTTCATTCTAGCTCTAACACTAACGCAAATCCAAACCCTAACCCTGACACTTATTCAGACCCCAATACAATCATAGGTTTAAACCTGAACCTAACCCGAAACTGAACCCTAACATTAGCCCTACCAGTAATCCTATAAATAATCCTAAACCTAACACTAGCCTTAGATGTAAACCTAATCCTAAATCTAGCCATATCTCTAGCCCTAGACCTAAACAACAACCTAGCCCTAGCCCTAACAATAACCCTTAACCTAACCCAAACACTATCCCTACCACTAGACCTAACCCTAGTCCTAATACTGGCACTAACTTCAACACTAATTCTAACATGAACACTGGCCCTGACCCTAAGATAATCCTAGCTACAAAGGTCACCCTAACCCAAAACTTAATCCTAACACTAGACCTAGCCATAACCCTAACCCTAAAACAAGCCCTAATCATAACCCTAGCTCTTACATTACCCATGAACCTAACACTAGGACTAAACTAACACAAAATCTAGCCCTAATCCTAGGCCTGAACATAGCCCTAATTGTAACCCTAAAACTAACCCTAGCCCTAAAAACCCTAACCCTAAGCCTCACTTTTGACCTAACCCTAGATCAAATCCTAAACTTTACCCTTAACATAAACCTAGCCCTATCCCAAACCCTAAACTAACATTAGCCCTAATTCTAACCTTAACCATAGTCTGAACCATAGCTCTAGTTATAACCACTACCCTAACCCTAGCCATATTCCTAACCATAACCCTAACCCTAAGCCTAGCTCTAATTCTATCCACTACCCTAACCATAACCCTAACCTTAATTCTAGCCCTAGGCTTAAACCTAAAACTATTACAATCCCTAAACCTATCAATTACCCTAAAACTAACTTGAAGCCTAATCCTAAGACTACTTATTACCCTAACTCTAACTCTAACCCTAATGCTAATTCGAGCGCTAAACCTAAACCTTAATCTAAACCAAACCTTAAGCCATACACTGACCCTAATAATACACAGACCTGTAAACTTGACCTTTACCCTAAATCTAACCCTTATACTAGACCTAACCATAAAAATAAACTGAAACCTATCCTAAACCATAACCCTAAATGTGACATTAACCCTAGCCCTAACCTTAGCCCTAACCCTAACACGAACACTAGCTCTCATCCTAGCCCAAAACCTATCCTTAATCATAACCCTAATTCTAACCCTTTCCCTAGCCCTAAACCTAGTTAAAACCCCATCGCTTACCATAAACCTAACCCAAAACCAAACCCTAACACTAAACTTAACCCTAGGACTAACCCTGACACTAACCCTAGCCCTCATTCTAAACCTAAACCTAACCCTAGCTTTAAGAATAACTATAACTCTTGCCCAAGCTCCAGCCCTAATTTTTACCCTATCACTTACCATAGCCTTATTTCTAGCCATAGCCTAGAATAACCCTAGCCCAAACCTTACATTTTGCTCTAACCCTAGATCTAAACATATCTCTAAATCTAACCCTAATTCTGCATCTAAACCTAATCCTAACACTAGCCCTAAACCTAACCCAACTACTAAAACTAACCCTAGCTCTAATCCTAATTGTAAACATATTCCTAGACCTAACCCTAAACCTAACCCTCAATGTACCATTAACTCTAGATAAAACCCTAACCTTTACTCTAACACTAACCCTAGCCCAAACCTTAACACTAACACTAAACATAAAACTACCCCTAACCTGACATCTAACACTATCCATTACCCTAACTCTAATGATAAACTTAGCCCTAATGCTAACCTAAAACTAGCCAACCCTAAACCGATATCTAAACCTATCCATTAACCAAACTCTAAAAGTAACCTTAGCCCTAACCTTAACACTAACCCTAACTTTAACCGTAAATCTAACCCTAGACATAATCCTAAACCTAACCCTCACCCTAGCAATAACTCTAATTCAAAACCTAACCTGTACCCTAAACCTAACTCAAATCCTAACCCTAGCCCTAGCTCTAACCCTAACCCTAACTCTAGCCCTAATCCTATCCAAAACCCTAGCCCTAACACTAGCTCTAATTCTATTCATTACCCGAAAAATAACTCTAGCCCAAATGCTAAGCCTAGGCCTAACCCTAATCTTATCACTAACCCTAACACTAACAATTACCCTAATCTTAACCTGAATACTAAACCTAAACCTATCTACAAGCCTACCCTAATTCTAACCCTAACGCTAAATTGAACCCTAACCCTAATAATTAACCTAACACAAACCCAAATCCTGACCCTGACCCTAAAAATATACCTTATTGTTCATCTGGCCTTTACCCTAAACCTAACATTAGACCTAGCTATGAACCGAACCCTATAACTATCCCTAGCTGTAACCCTAAACTTGATGTTATCCCTATACCTCAAACTTGCCTTAAACCTAACACAAACCCTATCCCTCATCCTAACCCCGAATCTAGCCTTAATCCTAACACAAAATTAACCCTAGACCTAAACCTAATTTTAATCATCACTGTAGCCCTAAACATAGCTATAACCCCATCCCTTCCCCTAAACCTAAACCTAATCCTAAACAAAGCCCGAACCCTAGGCCTAACCCTAACACCAATCCTAGACATATTCTTAGCCCTAATTTAGCCCTAAACTTAACCCTAACCCTACCCATAAGACTAACTCTAACTATCATTCTAGCTCTATACCTAGTTGTAACCCTATCCCTTACCATAATCCAAACACTAGACCCTAGCTATAGCCATAGCCCTAGAAATAACCATAACCCTAAATGTACCCATAAGCCTGAACTCACCCTATCACTAGCAATAAAACTAACATTAATTGTAAAAATACCCTTAACTTTTGCCTTAGCCCTAAAAGATAACTAACTCTAAACCTTAACCTAAACCAAATCCTAATGCTACATCTAGCCCTAAGCCTACCCCTAATTTGAGTCGTATCCCCAACCCTAAAACTAACCCTGACCCTGACCCTGAACCTAACACTAACCCTAGCTTAAAACATCACCCTGAACTTAAACCTAACCATAAACTAGACTGAGCCCTAACTGTAACCATAAAATTAGCCCTAATCATAACCCTAGTTCTTACATTAGTCGTATCCCTAACACTATCTCTAATGTAACCCAAAATCTAGCCCTACTGTGAGCCCTAACCCTAGCTTAAACCATACCTCTAAACCTAAACAAAGTTCTAACACTTACCCTAAACCTAACCCTAAATTTAAACCTTGCACTAACCCTAAACCTAAAACTAAGCCTAACCCTAACACTAACCATAACCCTAGCCCTAACCCTAGCTCTAAACCTATCCAGTACCCTAACCCCAACCCTAATCCTAACCTTAATGCTAATCCTCAGCCTATCCCTAACACATTCGCTACCTTAACCTATTCATTACCCTAATCATAACCCTAAACCAACTAGATGTAACACTAACCCTAACTCTAGCCCTAATTGTAACCCTAGTTCTTACATTAGCCGTAGCCCTAAAGCTAACACAAAACCTAGCCTAGCCCTAATCCAAGCTCTAACCCTAGCTTTAACCCTAAACCTAAACCTAACCCTAGCCCTAACCCTAACCCTAACCCTAGCCCTAACACTAGTGCTAACCCTATCCCTTACCCTAAGCCAAACTCTAACCCTAAAGCTACCCTAGTCCTAAACCTAATTCTTAGCTTCACTCAAAACATAATTCTATTACTAGTCCTAAACCTAACCCTCAGTCTAGCTCTATCACTATCCCAAATCCTAACACTATCCCTGACCCTTATTCTGATCCTAACACTAATTATAGGTGTAAACCTAACCCTAACACTAAACCGACCCCTAACGTTGGCACTACCTGTAACCCTATACCTAAACCTAACCCTAACACTAGACCTGGACCTACACTTAATCCTTCATCTAGTGATAACTCTAGGCCTAGCCCTAAACAAAAACTTAGCCCTAGCTCTATTAATAACCCTTAACCTAAACCAAACACTAACCCTATCCCTAGACCAAACCCTAGTCCTAATGCTGGCCCTAACAATAAACCTAACCATAACCCAAACACTGACCATTACCCTAACACAAACCCTAGCTCTAAACCTTATCCTAACAAAAAACATAACCCTAACACTAGACCTAGCCATATCACTAACCCTGAAACTAGCCATCACCATAGGCAAAAACCTACATCTAACTCTATCCATTACCCTAAACCTAATCCTAATGCTAACCCTAGCCCTAACACTCACAATGACTCTAACCTTAATCCTCATCCTAGTTCAAACAGTAGCTCAATCCCTAACCCTTTAACTTAACCTAACCCTAACACTAATCCATGGCCTAAACCTAAACCTAACCTTAACCCTAGCCCTAATCCTAACCTTAACTCTATCCCTAACCCTATCTCTAAACCTACATATTACCCTAACTATAACCCTATCCTTATTGATAACCTGAGACTTAACCCTAGCTCTAACCCAACCCATTACCCTAACCCTAAACCTAACCATGATGATAACCCTAGCCCTTACCCGAAATCTACTCTAACCCTAACCCTAGACATAACCATAATCCTAACCCTTGCCATAGAGCTAACCCTTGCTCAAATCCTAACCATTACCCTAAACCTAACCCTAAACCTATCTCTAACCCTAAGATTAAGCCAATATCTTACCCTAACCCTAAACCTAACAAAACATCCAACCCTAACCAATACTCTAAACCTAATGGTAACCCTAGCCCTAACCTTAACACTAACCTTGACCCTAACTGTAACTATAACCTAGACCTAACCCTAAACCTAACCCTTGCCCTAGCGCTAATGCTAGCTCAAACTTTAAACCATACCCTAAACCTAAACCTAGGCTCAACCCTAACTCTATCCCTAATACTAACCATAACCGTAGCCCTAACACTATCCATTACCCTAAGCACAATCATAACCCTTGACTAACCCTAGGCCGAACCCTAACCCTTTTGCTAACCCTAACCCTATCAATTACCCTACTCTTAACATGAATCCTAAACCTAAACCTACCATGACCCTAACCAAACCCTAATGTTAATTCAAGCTCTAAACCTAAACCTTAATCTAAACCAAACCTGAAACCTAATTCTAATGCTAATAATTCCCATCACTCTAAACCTGACCCTTCCCTAAACCTAACCCTTACACTAGTCCTAGTCATAAATCTAGCCCTCAGTCTATACCTAATGTAAGCCTAGACCTGACACTAGATTTAGCCCCAATTCTTGCCATAACCTTAAAAAAAAACAAAAAAACAACAACAACAACAAAAAAAACTCTAGTCCTCATCCTAGCCCAAAACCTAGCCTTATTAATAAACAAAACCATAACGCTAGCCCTAAACAAATTCTAACCTTTGACCTAGCCCCAAAACTAGCTCTAACTCCATCCTTTTCCCTAAACCTAACCCTCTCTCTAAACCTAAGCCTAAGCCCAAATCAAGGCCTAACCCTAATACAAAAGCTAGAACTAATCCTAGCCCTAATTTAGCCCTAAAGCTAACCTAACCCAAGCCCTAAGACTAACTCTAACTCTCACCCTAGTCCTATTCCTAGTTCTAACCCTATCCCTTACCATAATCCTATCACTTTCATTACATTAGCCCTAACCTATCTCTAGCCCTAATTCTATATCTAAACCTAACTCTAAATCTAATACTAACCCTAAGCTAAATCTCTCACCAACACAAGCCATAACACTAATGCTAATCCTAAAACTAGCCCTAGCCTCAAAACACAACAGAGCAATAGCCCTAACTCTAAAGTTTAACATAAACTAAAACCTAAGCCTACAGCTAGCCCTAAACCTAGCTCTAATTCAAGACTTATCCCTAACCCTAAAAAAAAAAAAACCCTGACCCTGATTCTGACCCTAAAAATAACCCTAGCTCTAAACATCACTCAAAACCTAAACCTAAACCTAACCCTAGACCTACCCTAACCCTAACCCTAAAACTCGTGCTAATCATAACCATAGTTCTTACATTAGCTGTAGCCCTAAACCTAGCCCTAACCTAACCCAAAACCTATCCCTACTCAGAGCCCTAACCATAACCATAAACTTTAACCCTAACCATAACCCTAATTCTAGACCCTACCCTTAACCCAAACCTAAATGCTAACCTTTGCCATAACCCAAACCTAACCCTAACCCTAGCCTTAATCCTAACCAGAAACCTAGCCCTAACTCCAGCTGTAATGCTATCCATTACCATAATCCTCATCCTAACCCTAATTCTAACTCTAGGATAACCCTAAAACTATTCCTAAACCTAAAACTATACATTACCCTAAACCTAACCTGAACCCTAAACCTAACCATAACATTAAACCTAATCCTAATCCTAATAACCTTAACCCTAAAACTATCTCTAACCATAACCCTAGACCTGACATTAGTCCTAGCCCTAATGGAGCCCTAACCCTAAAACAAACTCTAGCCCTAATCCTAGCCCTAATCTTAGACTTAATCCTAAACCTAACCCTAACCATCGACCTAACCCTAATTTTAATCCTTGCCCTAGTTCCAAAGCTAGCTATAACATCATACCTAATCATAACCATAACCATAACCCTAGCCATAAACCTAGACTCAGCCTTAATACTAACCCTATATCTAATCCTAGCCCAAATTAAGACCTAATTCTAACCCTAAATCTAACCCTAAAACTAAGACTAACTCTAACTCTTGACCTAGCCCTATCTCTAGTTCTAACCCTATACCTTATGATAACTCAAAGCCTAACCCTAACCCTAGCCTTAACCTTCACTGTAAACCCTAAATCTAGATCTAACCCTAACTGTAAATCTAACCCTAACCCTAAGCCTAAAGCACACCCTAACACTAGCTCTAACCCTAATGCTAATTAGAAAACTAACCCTAAGCCTAGCCCTAGCCTCATGCAAAACCAAGCCATTGAATGGACTCTAACCCTTAACCTAAACTGAACACTAACCCTACACCTAGTCATAACCCTAGCCCTAATTCGAGTCCTAAACCTAACCAGAGAACTAATACTAACCCTGACTCCGACCTTAACACTAACCCCAGCTATACACATCACCCTATCCCGAAACATAATCCTAACACTAGATTTCGCCCTAAACCTAACCCTAATATTAGCCCCAATCGTAATACCAGTTCCTAAATTAGCAATATCCCTAAACCTAACACAAAACCTAGCCCTAATCCAAGGCCTAACACTAGCTTTAACCCTAACCCTAACACTGGCCCTAATCCTAGCTCTATCTCTTGTTGTAATCCTAGCTCTAACCCTATTTCTTACACTTAGTCAAACCCTTACCCTATTGATACTCTAGTCCTAACCCTAATTCTATGCCTACCCCAAACCCTAACTCTATTACTAGTCCTAACCTTAGCCCTCATTCTACTTCTAAACTTAACCCATAGCCTATACCTAAACGGACCCTTATTCTGACCCTAACACTAAACCTAGGTTCAAACTTGACCCTAACACTTATCTGAAACCTAACACTAGCCCTACCAGTAACCCTAAATATAAACTTAACACTAACTCTAGCCCTAATAGATAATCCTAAATCTTAATCCTAAATATAACCATAAACTTAGCCTTAGCCCTAACAATAACCCTTAACCTAAACCAAACACTAATTCTACCCCTAGACCTAACCCTAGTTCTTATTCTGGACCCAAACCTAAACGTAATCCTAACCTAAACCCTGACACTTACCCTAACAAAAACCCTAGATCTAAACCTTATCCTAACCCAAAAACTAACCCTAACACTAGACAAATTCGAAATCTAGCCAGAATCATAACTCTAGCTCTTAAATCACCCATACACCTAACAATAGCCCTAAACCTCACACAAAACCTAGCCCTAATTACAGCCCTAAACCTAACCCTAAGCATAACTTTAACCCTAAACTTAGCCCTAACCCTAAATTTAACCCTTGTTCTAGCCCTAACCCTAGCTCAAACCCTAAACCTTACCCTAAACATAACCCTAGCCCAAACCCTAAACTTCACAATAAATATAGCCCTAATCCTAACTGTAAACATAGCCAAAACCCTAGCTCTAACTCTATCCATTACACTAACCATAACCCTAAAGTAATGCTAAGCCTAGCCCTAAACCTAACTCTAAAACTACCCTAGACCTGACTGTAAACCTAACCCTCGCCCTAGCCCTAACCTAGCTCAATCCTTAACCCTTACACTTAACCTAACCCTAGCACTAACCCAAGGCTTAGCCCTAACCCTAACCCCAACCCTAATCCTAAACTTAACCCTAGCCCTAACCCTAGCTCAAACCCTACCAAATACCTAACCCTAAACTTAAAGCTAATAATAACACTAGACCTAAAGCTAAAACTACCCTAACCCTAAACATAAACCTAACCCTAGAAATAACAGTGAACCTAACCCTAACCCTAAACCTAAGCTAGATCAAACACTAACCCTAAACCTAAGCTAGATCAAACACTAACCCTAATCCTAAACCTAAACCAAATGCTAACCTAAACCTAATCCTATCTTTAAACTGACATCTAAACATATTACCTTAACCTTAATGATAACCCTAGCCCTAACCATAACACTAAACATAACCATAACTCTAGACTAAACCGTATATTAACCTTAGCCATAGCAAAAATCCTAGATCAAACCCTAAACCGTACCCTAAACTTAACCCTAACTGTAACCCTCACCCTTACCCTGACCCTAACCCTAACGTTAGCCTTAATCCTAAACATTACCCTAGCCATAACACTACGTCTAACCCTATAAATTATCCTAATGATAACCATAACTCTAATGTTAACCCTAGGCCTTACCCTAAACCTATCACAAACGCTAACCATATCCATTATATTAAATATAACCTAACCCTAAACCTAACACTATTTATTACCCTAACTCTAATTCTATCCTTAATGCAAATTTGAGTCTTAACCCTAAACCTTAACCTAACCCAAACCAGAACGCTAACCCTGACCCTAATAATACCCCAGGTCTAAATCTGCCCCTTTCCCTAAATGTAACACTTTAATTTGACCCAGCCATAAACCGAACCCTAAAAATATCACTAACTATATACCTAGACCTGACATTCGTCCTAGCCCTAATTCTTGCCCTAAAACTAACAGAAAACCTAGCCCTAACCCTAGCTTTAAATCTAGCCTTAATCCTAAACCTAACCATAACCCAAGCCCTAAACTTGAAGCTAATCATAAAACTAGCCCTAACCCTAATCATAGCACTAAAACAAGACCGAGCAACAGGCCTAACACTAACCTTAACTTAAACCAAATCCTAGCACTACACCCAGATCTAACCCTAGCACTAATTTGAGTCCTAATCATAACCTTAATAATAACTGTGAACCTGTCTTATATCCTAACACTCATCCTAGCTCTAAACACCACCCTAAATTTCAACTGAATCCTAAGAGTAACCCTAGCCCTAATTCGAGTCCTAACCATAACCCTAAAACTAACCCTGACCTGACTGATATCTTAACACTAACCCTAGCTATAAATATTACCCTAATTTTAAACCTAAGCCTAACACTTGTCCTACCCCTAACCATAACCCTAATTGTAACCTTAGTTATTATAATAGCCATTGCCCTAACACTAGCCTTATACCTCACACAAAAACTAGCCCTAATCTGAGCCCTAAACCTAGCTTTAACCATAACCATAAACCTAACCCTAGCCCTAACCCTATCCCTTACCCTGAGCAAAACCTTAAACCTAATGGTAACCCTAGACTTATCCCTAATACTTAGGCTAGCCAAATCCTAACCCTATTAATAATCCTAACCCTATATCTCATTCTAGCTCTAACACTATCCCAAAACCTAACCCTGACCCTGACCCTTATTCTGAGCATAACATAAACGCTAAGTCTAAACCTGACCCTAACCCTAAACCAAACCCTAACACTAGCCCTACTTGTAACCTTATACCTAAACCTAACTCTACCAATAGTTCTAGGCCTAAACCTAAACCTAAATCTAGCCTGAACTCTAGCTCTAGGCCTAAACAAAATCTTAGCCCTAGCCCTAACAGAAATCTTTACCTAACCCAAACACGAACTCTACCCCTATACCTAAACTTAGGCCTAATTCTGGCTTTAACCCTAATTTTAACTCTAACCTAAACACTAACCCTGCCTTTAACTCTAAACCAACCTTTAAACCTGAACCTAACCAAAACCTAAACCTAATTCTAGACCCAGCCATAACCTTAACCCTAAAACTAGCCCTATTCGTAACCCTAGATCTTACATTACACATAGCCAAAACCTTAGGTCTAAACCTAACACTAAACATAGAGCTAATTTTATGGTTAAACCTAACCCTAAGCATTATCCTAACCCTAACTCTAGCCCTATACATAACTGTAGCCCTCGCCTGAGTCCTAAGATAGCTCAAAGCCTAACCCTTACCCTAACCATAAGCCTAGACCTATCCCTAACTCTCACCCTAAACCTAGCCCAAATCCTAAACTTAACCTAGCCCTAAACCTAGCTCTAACCTTGTTCATTACCCTAACCCTAAACCTAACCTTATTAATAATCTGAGCCTGAACCCTAATGTTAACCCTAATCCACCAGGAAAATTAACCATAGGCATAACCCTAAAATTAACACTCAGCATAGCCCTAACTCTAGATCAAACCATAAACCTAACCATAAACCTAAACATAACCATAGCTCTAATTCTAACCTTATCACTAATTCAACTCAAAACCAAAATCTAAACCTAACCTAACCTTATCCATTACTGTAACCCTTACCATAATGTTAATGATAACCCTATCCCTAACTCTAACCCTATCCCTAAACCTATCATAATCCTATCCCTAGCCCTAAACTTAAAGCTAGCCCTAACTCTAGCTCAAAACCTAACCTTAATGCTAAACATAACCCTAAACCTAACCCTAACACTAACTCTAACCCTAACTTAAGGCATATTCTTAATCATAAACTAACTAAAAAAAAAAAAAAGAAGAAAGCCCTAACTATACCCTAACCATAACCCTAATGCTAATTTGAGCCATACACCTAAATCTTTACCTAAGCCAAATCTTATTCCTAATAATTTACTGAGCTCTAAATCTGAACCTTACATGTGCTGGCTAAAAATAAATAAATAAATAAATAAATAAATAAATAAATAAATAAATAAATCTGAACCTTACAATAAAACTAGCCCTTACTCTACACATAGACATAAGCCTAAACCTAAAACTATCTTCAACCATAACCCTAGACCTGATATTAGCCCTAGAACTAATCCTAGCCCTGAATCTAAAACAAATACTAGCCATCATCCGAGTACTAAAACTACCCTTAATCATAAACCTAACCCCAACCCAGGTCCTAACCCTAACTCTAACCCTCACAATACATCTAAACCTAGCTATAACACCATTCTTTATCCTGAACTTAAACCTAACCCTATCCCTATTGCTAGGCCTAAGCTGAACACTAACACTAGCCCTAATTCTAGCCCTATTTAACCCTATTACAAACCCTATATCTAATTTTAACCCTATCACTAACTGTAATTCTCACACTAGCCCTATCCCTAGTTCTAACCCTATCCATTAACATAACTCTTTCCCTGGACCTAAACCTTGCCCTATTCTTAATCCTACCCTAATCCTAGATGTAACCTAACTACAAATGTAACCCTAAATCCAAGTACAAGCCTAACACTAACACGAGCCCTAACCCTAATACTAATGGTAAAACTAGACTTTAACCTAACCCTAGGACTAAAACAAAACGGAGCAATAAACCTAACCCTAAACCTTAACTTAAACCAAAACCTAAACTACTACAAGAACTAATCCTAGCCCTAATCGAGTCCTAACCCTAACCTTAAAACTAACCCTGAATCTGACTCATATCCTAACACTTACCCTAGCTATAAACATGATGCTAACCTTAAACTGAACCATAAGAGTAAACCTAGCCCTAATTCGAGTCCTAACTCAAACCGTATAACTAAACCTGACCCTGACTCCTATCCTAAAAATAACTCTAGCTCTAATATTACCCTAACCTTAATTCTAACACTAACATTAGAACCACCCCTAACCCTAACCCTAAAGCTAATGCTAATTGTAACCCTGGTTCTTACATTACCTGTTGCCCTAACCCTAGACCTAACACTAACACAAAAACTAGCTCCAATCTGAGCCCTACACCTAGCTATGACCCTAACCCTATGCCTAACCCTACCCCTAACACTAGCTCTAACCCTATCCCTAACCCTAAGCAAAACCCTAACACTAATGGTAAACCTAAACCTTTCCCTAATCCTCAGGCTAATCAAAACTCTCACCATATTAATAGTACTAACCCTAGTCCTCATTCTAGCTCGAACCCTATCTCAAAGCTTAACCCTAACCCTGACCCTTATTCTGACCATAACACTAACCTAGGTCTAATCCTGACAATAACACTAGACCAAACTGCAACACTAGCCCTACCAGTAAACTTATATCAGAATGTATCACTAGCCCTATACCTGAACCTAATCCTNTCCACCTCCCACAATCCTCCTGCTCTTGAGGCCGATTGGCTGGGTCACGTGGGCGGAGCCAAAAAAAGTCCCCCAATGAGCAGCTCCGTGGTCTGAAAGGGCAGGGAAACAGTCCAATGAGCATCACCGCAGAGGAGCCAATCAGCTAGATGTTGCTGGGGCCGAGGAGCCAATCAGCTAGATGTTGCTGGGGCCGCTGTGAGCCAATCATCAGCCGGCAGCTGGAAGTTTGCTGGCAGCTGGAAGTTTGCTGGGGCCCCTTCGGCTGTGGCTCTCAACATCTCCCCCTCTCTGTTTAAACAACAAGCATGTGGCTTAGGGACCGTGCCTGCCTTAGGTTGTCCAATAGTACATATGGTCCTTACCCGTTAGGTTGGTACCATTGCAATTGGATCTTACCCGTCATTGACTACCGGTCCAATATACAGCCACACCTGTGGAGAGGTCTTTGTACCAGCGGGGGGGTGAGGTTCTTTGCCTCACCTCTGTTGGCCCCCAAATTTTAGACCATCACTAGTAGAGGAGGATGCAAAATGCCATGACATTAAGCCAATTCTCACGTTATTCCGGGTCTCCGGCTTTTGATTATTTGGGCGCGAAATAGTCTGAGCACAAGTTCCAGAGAGACTGAAGAAGAATCAGTCAGTGATCGAGATGCCTGGTAAAGCAAATGCTTCTAAGAAGTCTCAACAGTTGAAAAGAAGTTCAAAAAGAAAAATCGATAATGAGGAACTGGAATTGTCTGAGAAACAGGTTAGAAACACAGGAAAAAGAAATAAAAATCATCCAAAGAATTTGTCTTCTGAAGAACAAATAAAACATACTAATCTAAAACAGATAAAGATAGCATCCAACAAGAGAAAAACCTGGCAACTTCTTTCAAACAGTACCAGAGAGCATTTGCAAACTATGATAGAATCAGTAATAATAGCAATTTTGAGTAACAAAATTAAAGAAAAGGAACAAATACAATGTCATCTCAACTACCTGAAGATAAGATTACTACAGTTGTGTGAAACCATGAAAGTCCCTCCCAGAAAGCTGAAATATTTAACTAATGTTTCAAATCTACTGAAAATGGAAAAGGCACAAGAAACAGCTAATGAAGAAGGTCTGGAATTATTGCAGGAAGAAATAGATAAAATGGTAGAGACCACAGAATCAATGACTGAAAATATTCATAGACTAAAGAACAAAATTCAAATTGTGGCACATGAAGTAGAAGAAGAGGAGGAGAAGGTAAAACAGATGCTTCAAATGGATTGTAGTGGGGTACTCTCTCTTCCAGAACTTTCTCAGAACAGTCTTAAAGCACCCACACTTCACAAAGAAATTTTGATGCTAATTCCAAACCAAAATGCTCTTCTAAAGGACTTGGATGTTCTTCACAATTCATCCCATATGAAGAACTTGTCAATGTTCATCGAAGAAGCCTATAAGAAACTAGATGCCTCTTAAAGAGTTTTTTTTTTAGATTGTTTCATATTAATTTAATGTTTATGACTTTGTAAAACTGTTAACTTATGATTGTATTACAGAGGCCAAAGCCTAAAATCACTTAAAATTAGCATCTAATGTAGTCCTGAAAACTCTGTTTAGAGCAGCTTCTAAATCTAGAAGATCACTATTTATATTGTTGTATCTTGCAGTTATTTGCCTAAACACATAAAATAAGAATAGTCATGACCTAATGATTTATAATGACTGTATGAAGCTCATTTATTGGTTAGCATATAATTGTCATATCGTGACTTCTTATATGTAAAGTGTTTATGTATAGTGCCTAATGAATAATTATGTAAGTATTTGCTGTCACTCATTCTTTAGCTGATAGCTTGCTAACCATAGCCTTAGTCTTAAATCTTACTCAAAGCCTAACCCTTATCATAAATATAAACTTAGACCTATACCTTACTCTAAGCCCTAACCCTATCCCTAACCCTAAACTTAACCCTAGCCCTAAACCTAGCTCTAAACCTACACATTACCCAACAGTACTCCTAACTGTATTGATAACCCTAGCTTTAAACCTAACCATAACCCTAACCCTAACAAGAAAACTAACAACAGACCTAACTCTAAAAGTAACACTCACCATAGCCCTAAACCTAGCTCAAAACCTAACACATACCACAAACCTAAACATAACCATTGCCTTAATATTAACCCTAAAACTAAATCTAACCCTAAACCTAAACCTAAATCTAAACCTATATCTAACCATATCCATTACCCTAAACCTTATCATAAACCTAATGATAACCCTAGCCATAATCATAACCCTAACCCTAAAACTATCATAATCCTGTCCATAGACCTAAGGCTGAATCCAATCCTTGACATAGCCCTAGCACTAACACTAGCTCAAAACTTAGCCCATACAATTAACATAATCCTAGCCCAAACCCTAAACCAAATCCTAGCCCTAATCCTAACCATAACCATAGCCCAAACCCTAGATCTAACTGTATCCAGTACCCTAACAATTATCCTAAACCTAATGCTAAACCTAGCCCTAACCCTAACCTTAACCCTAACTTTATTCTTAGCCCTGAATCTAACCTGAAGTCTCAACATAGCCCTAAAACTTACTCAATCCCTGACTATTACCCATAACCTAACCATAACAAAATGATAAGCCTAACCTTTACCCTAACACTAACCCTAGTCCTAATCATAAACTTAAAACTAGACTTAACCTTAGCTCTAAACCCACCCATTACCATAACCCTAAACATAAATGTCATAATAACCCTAGCCCTAACCCTAAACCTAATCTAACCCTAACTGTAAACCTAACCTAACCCTTACCATAGTTTTAACCCTATCTCAAAGTCTAACAATTAAGCTAAACTTAATACTAACCCTAGTCCTAAACCTAAACCTAACCCTAAACCTAACCCGACATTTAAACCTGTCCATTACCTTAACCCTAATAATAACCCTAATCCTAACCCTAGGCCTAATCCTAAAGCTAACCCTATCCTTAGCACTAACCCTATCTCAAACCCTAAAACATACCCTAAACCTAACCCTAATTTTAACCCTAACGCTAACCCTAACTCTAACCCTAATAAAAAATACAACCCTAGGCCTAACCCTAACCCTATCCATTACCCTAAACCTAATCTGAGCCCTAAACATAACATGAAGCCTAAACCTAACCTTATCCATTACCCTAACTCTAACTCAAATCTAATGCTAATTTGAGCCATAACCCTAAATCTCAACCTAACTAAACCCAAAACCTGACTCTGACTATTATAATAACCCTAGCTCTCAACTTGAAGCTCACCATAAACCTAACTCTGACACTAGACCTAGCCATAAATATTACCTGAAACATAACCCTAACAATAACCCTACACCTAATATTAGCCCTAGCCCTAATTCTTGCCATAACCCTAAAACAAACGCTAGCCCTCAACCTAGCCCTAAACCTAGCCTTGATCCTAACCCAAACTCTATCTCTAGCCCTATGCCTAATTTTATCCCTTGCCCTGGTTCTGAAACTTGCTATAATCCCATCCCTTCCCCCAAATCTAACCCTAACTCTAACCCTAGACTTAAACACTACACTAATCCTAGACTTGATCCTAGCCCTAATTTAGCCCTAACCCTACCACTAGCACTAAGACTAACTCTAACTCTTGCCCTAGCCCTATTCCTATAGCTAAGCCTATCACTTACCATAAGCCTAACAGTTGCCCTAACCTTAGCCCTAACACTAGCTCTATCCCTAAACTTAGAACTAGCCATAACTCTAAGTCCAAACCTAACCCTAAGCCTAAACCTCACACTAACACTAGCCCTAACATTAACATTAATCCTAAAACTAGCCGTAATCAAGTTCAAGCCCTAAAACAAAACCAGGCCATAGCCCTAACCTTAACACTTAACCTAAACCAAAATCAATCCCTACACCAAGCCCTAACCTTAGCCCTAATTCCAGTCCTATCCTAACTCTAAAACTCACCTTGAGCCTGACTCTGACCTTACACTAACCCTAGCTCTAACATCACCCTAAAAGTATACCCAACCCTAAAACTATAACTAGCCCTAACCATAACCCTAAAAGTAGCCCTAATCATAAATCTAGTTCTTACATTAGCTGTAGCCCTAATCCTAGCCCTAACCTAATCCAAAACCTAGCTCTAAACTGAGCCTTACACCTCGTTATAACCCTAAATCTAACCCTAGCCCTAACCATTACCCTAAACCAATTTTGCTGGCCCTAACCCTAAACCTAACCCTAGACTTAATCCTAACCATAATCCTAGCCATAACTCTAGCTCTAACCCTATCCATTACCCTAAACATAACCCTAACCCTAATGCTAACCCTAGCCCTAAACTTAACCTTAATACTAAACATAGACCTGACACTAACCCTAACCGTTGCCCTAGCCTTAACCATAGCTCAAACGATATTTCTTACCCCAAAACATTACACTAACACTAAACCTAGGCCTAACCCTAACCCTAAATCTAGCCCTAATCCTAACCATATCTCTAGACCTAAACCTATCCATTACCCTAAACATAAGCCTAAACCAAACATAGCTCTAAGCCCACCCATTACCCTAACCCTAACTATAAACATCATAATAACACTAGCCCTAACTCTAAACCTAACTGTAAACTTAACCCTAGTCCTAACCCTAAACCTACTCTAACCCTAACTGTAAACCTAACGCTAGACCTGACCGTAAACCTAACCCTTGCTGTACTCCTAATCCTAACTCAAACCCTAACAATTACGCTAAACCTAACACTAACCCTAGTTCTAAACCTAAATCTAACCCTATCATTTTACCCTAATGCTAAACCTAACACTAACACTAACCTTATTCATTACCTAAACCTAACCTGAACCCTAAACCTAACCCTATCAATTACTCTAATGCTAACCCTAATGCTAATTCTAGCCCTAAAATTAAACCGAAGCCTAACCCAAACTCTGAACAAGACAATAACTCTAATAACACACCCAGCTCTAAACCTGACCCTTACCCTAAACACAACCCTTAAACTAGACCTAGCCATAATACTAACCCTAACAGTATCCCTAACTGTATCCCTAGACCTGACATTAGCACTCTACCTAATTCTTGCCTTAAACCTAACACAAACCCGAGCCCTCATTCTAGCCCTAAAACTAGCCTTAATCCTAACCTGAAACCTAAACCTAGGCCAAACCCAATTTTCAACCCTCACTCTAGTTCTGAACCTGGGTAAAACGACATCCTTTCCCCTAACCCTAACCATAACACTAACCCTAGCCCTAACCCTAGGCATAATCCTAACAGTAACCATAGCTCTAATCCTCAGCGTAATTTATTACTAACTGTAAACCTAACTCTAACCCTAGCCCTAAGACTAACCCTAACTCTAGCCCTAGACATATTTCTAGTACCAACCTTATCTATTGCCTAACCCTAACACTAGCCCTAAAATTAGTCTTAACCCTAGTCCTAGTCCTAAACCTAGAACTAAACCTAACTCTAAATCTGACCCTAAATCTAAACCTAAACCTCAACCTGACACTAGCCCTAACCCTAATTCTAATTTGAAAACTAGCCCTAACTCTAGCCATAGCCCCCAAACAAAACTGAGCTATAGCCCTAATCCTAACCCTCAACCTTAAGCAAATCCTAAGGATACACTTAGTCCTAACCCTATCCCTACAACTAATACTGACCCTGACTCTGACCCTAAAACTACCTCTAAACATCACCATAACCCTAAACTTAACCCAAATACTAGACTAGCCCTAATCCTAACCCTAAAACTATGCTAATTGTAAAGCAAGTTCTTACAATAGCCTTAGCCTTAAAACTAACACGAAACCTAGCTCTAATCTGAGCCTCAACCCTAGCTTTAACCCTAACCCTAACCTTAACCCTAAACCTAACTCTAACACTAACCCAAACCCTAGCTCTAAACCTATTCCTTACCCTAAGCCAAAATCTTGCCTAATGCTACCCTAGTTCTAACACTAATCCTTAGCTTACCCCAAACTAAGTCAATTACTAGTCTTTACCCTAGCCCTCATTCTATCTCTAACCCTAACCCAAAGACTAAGACTAACTTTTACCCTTATTCTGACTGTACCACTAACCCTAGGTCAAAGCCTGACTTTAACACTAAACTGAACCCTAACACTAGCCCTACCAGTAAACCTATACCTAAACTTAACCATAACACAAGCACTAGACCTAAACATAATCCTAAATATAGCCAAAACTCTAGCCCTAGTCCTAAACAAAAACCTATCCCTAGCCCTAAAATAACCATTAACCTTACGCAAAGACTAACCCTACACCTACAACTAATCCTAGTTCTAATTCTGGCCCTAAACATAAACCCAATGCTAACCTGAGCACTGATGCTTACCGTAAAACAAAACCTAGTTCTAAAAGATTTCCTCCCTCAAATCTTAAACCTAACAGTAGACATATGTATAACCCTAACCCAAAATACTAGCCATAATCATAACCCTAGCTCTTACATTACTCATAGCCCTAACACTAGCCATAAATCTCAACAAAACCTAGCCCTAATACAAGCCCTAAACCTAGACCTAAGCATAACCCCAAACCTAATATTAGCCCCAACCCTAATCCTAATGCTTGCCGTAGCCCTACCCTAGCTCAAACTCTAACCCTTACACTAAACATAGCCCTAGATCTAACTCTAACCCTAATTCTAATCCTATCCCTAATCCTAACTATAACCATAGCCCAAATCCTAGCTCTAATTTTGTCCATTACCTTGAACATAACCCTTACCCTAATGCTCACCCCAGCCCTAACCCTAACCCTAACCCTAGTGATGATTCTAATCCCAAATTTCGCCTTAGCCCTAACCCTACCTCAAACTCTAACACTTACCCTAACCTAACCCTAACACAAAGCCTAGGAGTAATGCAACCCTAGCCATAATCCTAACCTTAAGCTAAGCCCTAACACTAGCACTAAACATATCCATTACACTAAATATAAACTAAACCAAATCTTAACCCTAGGCCTAACCCTAACCCTATCCCTAACACTAACCCTATATGTTACTCTGAACTGTAAACCTAACTCTATCCATTACACAAAGCCTAACCTTAACCCTAATGCTAATTTGAGCCCAAACCTCAAACCTTAACCCAAAACAAACCCTAACCCGGACTTTGACCCTAATAATTACCTAGCTCTATACATGACCCTTACCCTAAACCTAACCCTTACACTAGACCTAGCCATTAACCTATCCCTAACCCTATCCATAAACAAAACCCTCGACCTGACATTAGCCCTAACCTTTATCCTAGCCCTAACCCTAACACAAACACTAGCCCTCATCCTAGCCCTCATCCTAGCCCTAACTTAGACTTATTAATAACCCGAACTATCACCCTAATCCTATGCCTAATTATAAACTTCATCCTAGCACTGAACTTAGCTATATAAGCCCATCCCTTCACTTAAAACTAACCCAAACCCTAGACCTAACCATAGGCCTAAACCTAACACTAAAAATAGCACTAATCCTAGCCCTACTTGAACCCTAATCTAAACCTTACAGCTAACCCTAACCCTAAGACTAAATCTAACTCACACCCTAGCCTATTTCTATTTATAACCCTATTCGTTTCTGTAACCCACACAATAGCCCTAACCTGAGCCCTAACCCTAGCCATAGCCCTAACCCTAGATAAAACTGTAACTCTAAATCTAACACTAATATTTTGCCTAAACCTCATATTACCACTGGCCCTAACACTATTGCTAAGTGTAACTCTAAAACTCACAGTAGTCCTATCCCTACTTCTAATCCTATCCATTACGTTAATCCTAACCATAGCCCTAACCCTAGCCCTAAAACTAGCCATAACCATTGCCTAATCCTTATTTCTAGTTCTAACCCTAGATCTAATCCTAACTCTAAATGTAACCCTAACACTAAGCTTAAGCCAAAGCCTAACATTAACCATAGTCCTAGCCAAAATGCTAATCATGAAACTAATCCTAAACCTAACCCATGCAGTAAAATTAAACCGAGCAATGGCCCTAACCCTAAACCTTAACTTAAACCTAGACCTAATCCTAGCCCTAATTCGAGTCCCAATCTTAAGCTAATACTAACCCTAACTCTGAATCCTATCATAAACCTCACCCTAGCTCTAAACACCACCCTAACCTTAAACCAAACCCTTACAGTAACCCTAGCCTTAATTCGAGTCCTAACCCTAACACTACAACTAATCCTGACCCTGACTATTAACCTAACACTAACACTAGCTCTAAATTTCACCCCAACCTTAAATTTAATCCTAACACTAGAGGTTTAATCCCTAACCATAACCCTAAATCTAACCCTAAAAACCCTAGTTCGTATGTTAGCCATTGCTCTAACCCTAGCCATAACCCTAACACAAAAACTAGCCCTAATCAGAGCACTAAACCTAGCTTTAATCCTAACCCTATCCCTAACCCTAGCTCTAACCCTATCACTTACCCTATGCCAAACACTAAACCTAAATCTAATGCTAATCCTAATCCTAATCCTTAACCCAACCCAAACCCTAAACCTATTAGTAGTCCTAACCCTAGTCCTCGATCTAGCTCAAACCATAACCCAAACCCTCATTCTATTCCTTACCCTTATTCTTACCCTAACGCTAATCATAGGTCTAAACCAAAACCTAACCCTAAACCATAGTCTAACTCTAGCCCTACTTGTAACCTTATACCTAAAACTACCCCAACACTAGCCCTAGACCTAAACCTAATCCTAATCTATTAATAACTCTAGCCCTAGACCTAACTTAACCCAAATATATTCATAACTCTAGCCCTAACCCTAACAATAAATCTTAGCCTAAAGTTAAACACTAACCCTTCTCCTTGACTTAAACATAGTCCTAATTCTGGCTTTCAAATTAACCATAACCCTAAACTGAACACTGGCCTTGACACTAACACTATCCCTAGCTCTAAATATCACTCTAACCCTAAACCTAACACTAAAATTATACTTAGCTCTAATATTAACTAACCCTAAAACCAGCCCTAATCAAAACAAAGTTCTTACATTTGCCATAGCCCTAACCTATTGCAAAACCTAGCCCTAACCCAAGACCTACCCTAGCTTTAACTTTAAAGCTAAACATAACCCTAATCTTAGCCCTAAACCTAAACCTAAGCCTAACACTAGACCTAATCCTAAGCATAATACTAGCCTTATCACTACCTCTAACACTATCCATTACCCTAATGATAACCCTAACACTTCTGCTAAAACTCGGCCAAACCCTAATCTTATCTGTAACCCTAACCCTATACATTACCCAACACCTAACCTGAACTCTAAACCTAAATCTATGATTAACCTATCTCTAACCGTAATGATAACTCGAGCATGCAACTTCTTGAGCCACATCCCCAGCCCCTAAACCTAGCTTTAACAATAAATGTAAACCTAACCCTAACCCAAAACTAATCCTATACATAACACTACCCCTAATCTTAGGTCTAACCCTACCCATTACCCTAATGATATCCCAACCCTTAAGCTAACCCTAGGCCTAACCCTAACCATAACCATTACACTAAACCACACCGAAACCCTAAACTAACACTTTCATTACCTTAACCCTAAACCTAATGATAATTCAAGTCTTAAAACTAAACCCTAACCTAACACAAACCCTCACCATGATCCTGACCCTAATAATAACCCTAGCTCTCAAAATGACCTTAGTATAAACCCAACCCCTACACTGGACCAAGCCATAAACCAAACACTAAATCTATCTCTAACTTTAACCCTAGACCTGACATTAGCCCTACCCCTAATACTATCCCTAACCCTAACACAAACATTAGCCCTCATCCTAGCCTAAACCTATCTTAAATCATAACCCTAAAACTAACCCTATCCCTAACCCTAATACTAACCTTTGCCCTAGAACTCAACCTAGCTATAACCCAATACCTTACCCTAAACGTAACCCTAACTCTAATCCTAACACAAGGCCTAAACCTAACACTAACACTAGCCCTAATTTAGCCCTATCCCTAACTGTAAACCTAACCCTAGCCCTAAGACAAACTCTAACTCTCATCCTAGCCCTATCACTAGTTCTAACCCTATCCCTTACCATAACTTTAAACTTAACAAAAACCCTAGTCCTAACACTTGACCTATCTTTAGCCCTAGCCCTAGCCATAGATCAAAACCTAACTCTAAATATAACCCTAACTGAAGCCTAAGCCTAACAATTATAAATATATTTATATTTTGAACATTTATATTTAGACTCTATGTCTACAGATGTTGGCTTCAATTATTATTTAGAATATAGTCATTAGTTTCATACAAGGCATACCATTTCTGGTGGTGTATAGAGAACTGAGGGAAAGGGGTAGGATTCTATGTTAAGGGGGAAAGGAAAGAGGGTATGTGATTAATCTAACTTAACAACCTAGGAGAAAACAGGGAAATATGCATGTACTGAAATACCTCCCCCCAATTATTTGGTCAGATTTCTTTGATAGTGCACAGGATTCATTTGTTAGCTTAACCCCACTGGGCTCCTTTTTGGGGGGACTACTGTGATCAATGTTTTTTTAAACAGGTTATGTTAGATTTAGTATTAGTTTAGGGCTAGGGTTACACCTAGTGTTTTGTTAGATTTAGTTTTAAATTTCTTTGATACTGGCCAGGATTAACCTTTTACCTAACCTTACTATATTCTCTAGGTTTGGGCCTCTTGGGTCAAGGGTTTGCTCTCCTGAACAGTTCTTATTTTAAATTTTCATTTCATTTTGACCTATGCATGTAAATGGAAATGGAGCTGGAAATCCAACAGGGTTGGAGGTAGCTACTTAAAACCTCACACACTCAATCAGTTTTTTATGGGCATTCTCTGGTTTATTTCTTGTAAAAATAGCCCTAAGCTGAAGCACTCCAAGCAACTTTATGTGAGAGCACTTTAGGATAAAACAGGAACATATGCATGTACTGAACTACCTCCACAATTATTTAGTCAGATTTCTTTGATATTGTGAAAGATTCATCTGTTAGTCTACCCAACTTGGCTCCCCAAGTGTGGGACTTCTAGGATCAAAGGGACTCTAAACAGATTAAGGTTAGTGTTAGGGTTAGTGTTAGGACTAGGATTAGACCTAGTGTTAAGGTAAGAGTTAGTTTTGTTTTCACATTTCTATGATACAGTGCAGGATTCATCTTTTATCTATTTTGACTATACTCCAAATGATTGGGCCTCCTACATAAAGGGTTTGCTTTCATGAACACTTTCAATTTTCATGTTTCTCTTCTTTATTCTCTATAGGGGTGAATGGAAATGAAGCTGGAAATTTAACAGAGTTTGGCTAGATGCTTGAAACTTCACACACTCCATCAATTTTCAGGGAGCATAATCTGGTGTTTTCCGTGGAAGTAGCCCTATGATTAAGTAGAAAGAAACACTTTATCTCTGAGTGCTTTAGGAGCAAGCAGAATACCCATGTACTGAAAGAGCTTCAAATTTTTGGTTGAATTAATTTGATATTGTAAAGGATTCATTCTTGACCTAGCCTTTTTAGGCTCCCCACGTTTGGGTCTTCAATGTTCAATGGTTCAGTGTCAAGAACAGTTTGAATTTTTAGGTTTCACTTCATTATGGCCTATAGGTGTGAATGACAATGGAGCTGGAAATCAAACATGGTTGGTGCTAGGTTCATGAAACTTCACATACTCAATCAGCTCTCTGTGGGCACTCTGGTTTTTCTTTGTGAAAATACCTTAAGCTGAAGCATAAAAAACAATTTATCGACGAGCAATTAAAAAAAAAAAAACAGGGAAATATGAGTGTACTGAAATTCCTCCCCCAATTTTTCATCAAATTTCTTTGATACTGCACAAGATTCATCTGTTGAGTTGTGCCACTAGGCTCCCCAAGTTTGTGACTTCTATGATCATAGGTACTCTAAACAGGTTAGAATTAGTTTATGGTTGGGTTAGATCTAGTGTTAGAGTGAGTTTTGTTCAAATTCATTTGATACTTGGCATAATTTGTCTTTTACCTATTTCTTACTATTTTCTCCATGTTTGGGATTTATCCCTTCAATGGTTTCCTGTCAGGTACAGTTTGTATTTTAAGGTTTCCTTCATTTTCACTTATATGGGTAAATGGAAATCAAACTTGAAATCAAACAGGGTTGGTGCTCGCTGCTTAAAACTGCACACACTCAATCAGTTCTATGTGGGCACTCTCTGATTTCTTCCTTGAGAAAGTTTCCCAAAGCTGAAGCATGCAAAAATCTTTATCTGCAAGTACTGTAGGAGACAACAGGGGAATATACATATACTAAACTACCTCCCCAAATTATTTGGTCAGATTTCTTTTATACTTCACAAGATTCATCTGTTGGCATGTCCCACTAGGCTCCCTTAATTTGGGACTTCTATGATAAAATGTTCTCTAAACGGATTAGGGTTAGTTTTATGGTTAGTGTAAGGGCTATGTTTAAACCTAGAGTTAGGGTTAGAGGCAGTTTTGTTCATGTATCTTTGATACTGAACAGGTTCATATTTTTCCTAGCCTCACAATGTTCCCTGGTCTCAGCCTTCTGGGTTCAATGGTTAGCTGTCAGGAACAGTTTGTATTTTAAGATTTCACTTTATTTTTAAATATTTTGTTGAAGAGAAATGGAGCATGGAATCATACAGGGTTGGTGCTAGCTGCTGGAAACTGCAACACACTCAATCAGTTCTCTGTGGGCACTCTCTGGTTTGTTCCTTGTATATGTAGCCCTCAGCTGAAGCATGCAAAGCAATTTTATCCCAGAGCACATTTGGAGAAATCAAGAAAATATGCATGTATTTTTTTCTCAATTATTTTCTCAGATTTCTTTAATATTATTTTCTCCAATTATTTTCTCAGATTTCTTTGATATTGTGCAGGATTCATCTGTTAGCTTTCCCCACTAGACTCGCTTAATTTGGGACATCTATGATCAAAGGTTCTCTGAACAGGCTAGGGTGAACTGTAGGGTTAGGATTAAGGATAGATCTAGTGTTAGGTTTACATAGTTTTGTTCAAATTTCCTTGATACTAGGCAGGATTTATATTTTACCTAGCCTTACTATGTTCCCCAGGTTTGTGCCTTCTATGTTCACTGGTTTGCTGTCAATATTTCAATTTTTATTTTAAGGTTTCACTTCATTTTGACCTATATAGGTAAATGGAAATGGAGCTGGAATTCAGACAGAGTTTTTGGTAGCTGCTTGAAACTTCACACACTCAATCAGTTCTCTGTGAGGACTCTCCGGTTTTATCCTTGTGAAAGTATCCCAAAGATGAAGCATGCCAAAAAAAAAATATTGGAGAGCATTTTAGGAGACAACAGGAAAATATGCATGTACTGAACTACCTCCCCCAATCATTTGGTCAGATTTCTTTGATACTGGGCAGGATTCATCTGTTAGCTTGCCCCTCTAGGCTCCTCAACTTTGTGACTTCTATGATCAAAATTTCTCTAAACAGGTTAGGGTTAGGCTTATGGTTAGAGTTAGGTCTAGTGTTATGGTTAGAGTTTGTCTTGTTCAAATTTCTTTGATACTGGGAAATATACATTCTTACCTAGCCTTACTATGTTCCCCAGGTTTTGGCCTTCTCAGTTTAATCTTTTGCTGACAGGAACAATTTGTATTTATGGATTCACTTCATTTTGACCTAAATTGGTAAATGGACATGGAGCTGGAAATCAAAAAAGGTTAGTGCTAACTGTTTGAAGCTTCACACACTCAATCAGTTTTCTGTGGGTACTCTCTGGTTTGTTCCTTGTGAAATTAGTAATAACCTGTAGCATGCAATACAAATTTATCTGAGAACACTTTAGGATAAAACAGGGAAATATTCATGTACTGAAATAGCTACCCCAATTATTTTGTCAGATTTCTTTGAATCTGCCCATGATTCATCTGTAAGTTTGCCTCACTATACTCCTCAATTTTGAAACGTCTATGATCAACAGTTCCCTAAACAGATTAGGTTTAAGGATAGACTTATTGTTAGGACTAGGTTTAGATCTAGAGTTAGGGTTAGAGTTAGTTTTTTTTTTTTTTTTAATTTCTATGATACTGGGCAGGATTCACATTTTTCCTGTTTTGACTCTAGTCGATATGTTTGGGCCTTCTCTGTAAAAGGGTTTTCTCTCAGGAACAGTTTCAATTTTCATGTTTCTCTTCTTTTTACCCTATAGGGGTGAATGGAAATGAAGCTGGGAATCAAACAGCGTTTGTGCTAGCTGCTTGAAACTTCACACACTCAATCAGTTCTCAGTGAGCATTCTCTGTTTTTTTTTTTTTTTTTTCCCTGTGAAGCATCCCTAAGCTGAAGTAGAAAGAAACATCTTTATCTCTGAGTGCTTTAGGATCAAGCAAAATACACATGTACTAAAAGAGCTTTGAATTTTTTTGGTTGAATTACATTTATACTGTACAGGATTAAACTTTGACCAACCTTAGTAGATTCCTCAAGTTTGGACTTCAAGGTTCATTGGTTCAGTGTCAATAACAGTTTGAAATTTTAGTTTTCACTACATTATGGCCTATAGGTGTGAATGGAAATGGAGTTGGAAATCAAACAGGTTTGGTGCTGCTGCATGAAACTTAACACATTCAATCAATTCATTGTGGGCATACTCTGGTTTGTTCCTTGTGAAAGTACCATAAGCTGAAGCATGAAAAATCAATTTATCCACGAGTACTTTAAGAAAAATTGGGAAATAGGCATGTACTGAAATACAATGTTAGGTTTAGGCTTAGGTTTAGGGTAATGAATAGGGTTAGGTTTAGGTTTCAGTTGAGGTTTAGGGAAATGGATGGTTTAGGTTTTGCAATAGGGTTAAGGTTAGCATTTGGATAGGATTATGTTTAGTAAAATGGATAGATTTAGAGCTAGGGTTAGGGCTAGGTTATTGTTTGGATTAAGTTTAGGATTAGAATTAGGTTTAGAGATAGGGCTAGGGTTTGATTTATGGTAAGTGTTAGGTTTAGGGCTAGGGTTATGGTTAGGTTAGGGTAAGGGTTAGTGTTTTAGCTAGGATTAGGGCTAGGGCGAGGGTTAGGTTTACATTTAGGTCTAGGGATATGATTATGATTAGGGTTTGGTTTAGAGTTCTGGTTATGGCTAGAGTTTTCATTACAGTTAGGGTTAGGTTTAGGGTAATGGATAATGTTAGATTTAGGGTAAGGGTTAGAGTATATATTAGGACTAGATTTAGGATTAGGTTTAGTGTAAGGCTTAATGTTTCTACTAGAGTTAGGGCTATGGTGAGGTTTAGGATTATGGTTAGGTCTTGGCATATGTTTGTTCAGGGTTAGGTTTAGTGTTATGGATAGGGTTATAATTAGAATTAGGGTTAGGGTTAGGGTAATTGACAGGGTTAGAATTAAAGTTTGAGCTATGATTAAGTTTAGGATAAGAGCTAGGCTTAGGGTTATGGTTTAGGATAGGACTAGGATAATGTTTAGGGTAAAGGATTGGCTTTGAACTAGGGTTAGGTCTAAGCCAAGGGTTAGTTTTAGGTGATAGGTTAGGGTTAGGCTTATGCTTAGTACTAAGTTTAGGCCTAAGATTATGGCTAGGTTTTGTGTTAAGTTTAGGGCTAATATTAGGACTATGGTTAGGGTTAAGGCTTCTGTTAGGGTTACGATTGGGTTAAAATAGGTTTAGGGCTAGGGTTATGTTAAGGGCTATTATTAGGTTTAGGGTTATGGCTAGGTCTAGTGTTAGGATTAGGCTTGGGTTTAGGGTGAAGTTTAGAGATAGGTTAATGTTAAGGTCAGGGTCAATGTTCTGGATAGGATTAGGGTTAGGGGTAGAGCCAGAATTAGGACTAGTGTTAGGTCTAGGGATAGGGTAAGTGTTTAGTTTAGGTTAAGCGTTATTATTAGGGCTAGAGCTAGGATTTTGTTTAGGTCTAAGGCTAGAATTATAGCTATATTTAGGATTAGTTTTGGGTCTATATCTAGTGTTAAGGTTAGGTGTAGGTATAGGGTTACTTGTAGGGCTAGTGTTAGGGTTTAATTTAGGGTTAGGGTCAGGTTTAGACCTAGGGTTACTGTTAGGATCAGAATAAGGATCAGGTTAGGGGTAAAACTAGAATGAGGGCAAGGGTTAGAACTAGTAATACTGTTAGTGTTTAAGTTAGGCTAAGGATTATTAGAGTTAGGACTAGGGTTAGCATTTGGTTTAGGGTTTGGCTTAGGGTAAGGGATAGGGTTAGAGGTAGGGTTAGGTCTAGGGTTAGGGTGAGGGTTACGGCTAGTGTTATGGTGAAGATTAGGGTTTAACCTTGGGTTAGGACTAGAATTACGGGTAGGATTTGTGTTTGGGTATGGCTAAGGTTATAACAAGGGCTAATGTATGAACTAGGGTTATGATTAGGGGCTAATTTTGGGGTTAGGGTTAAGGCTAGGTCAAGTTTTGGGGTTAATTTAAGGTTAGGGTCATGTTTAGAGCTAGGATTAGTGTTAGGATCAGCGTCAAAGTAAGGATTATTTTTACAGTTAGGGTTAGGGCTAGGTGTAGGTTTATGGTTTGGTTTAGTTTAAGGGTTAGGGTTAGGGATATGGCTTGGTTTTGTTTTATGCCTAGGGCTAGGATTAAGGAAAGTCTTAGCATTAGCATTATTGTTAGGGCTAGTGTTAGAGTTTGGATTAGGATTATGTTTATGGTTAAATTCAGAGTTAGGTTTAGATCCAGGGTTGGGCTAGGTCTAAGGATATTACTAGGGATAGGGGTAGGGTAAGAGTTAGAGTTAGTCTTAAGGCTTGATTTAGGGTTAGGTTAGGACTAAATTAGTGTTAGTGCTGGGCTTAATGTTAGTGTTAGGCCTAGGTTTAAGGCATGGGTCATGGTTAGGTTTAAGATTATGGTTAGGTTTAGGGTTATGGTTAGGTTTAGGGTAAGGGATGGGGTTATAGCTAGGTTTAGGGCTAGGATGATTGTTAGAATTAGGGTTAAACATCGGGTTATGGTTTTGGTTAGGATTAAGGCTAGGTTAGGGCTAGGGCTAATTTCAGGTCCAGCTTTACAGTTAAAGGTGGTTTTAGGGTTAGGTTGGATGTACTGTAAGGGTTAGGTTTAGGGTTAGGGTCAGGTTTAGAGCTAAGTTTATTGTTTGGGTCAGGGTCGTGATTAGTGTTTGGGATAGGTTAAGGTTTACATTTAGGTCTCAAATTAGCATAGGGTTAGGATTAGGGTAATGATACAGTTAGGTTTAGGTTTCAAGTTATGTTTAGGGTAATGGGTAGGGTTAGGATTAGGGATATGGTAAGGCTTAGGCCTAGGGTTAGCATTAGGGTTAGGATTATATTTTGGGTAATGGATAGGGTTAGAGCTAGGGGTAGAGCTAGGGGTAGAGCTAAGCTTATGGTTATTCTTAGTGCTGGGTTTAGGATTAATGTTAGGGTTAAAGCTCGGTTTAGGGCTCATTCACAATATCCTCAAAAAAAAAAAAAAAAAAACAACTTGAGAATCAACCTAACAAAAGAGGTGAAAGATTTATACAATGAAAACTACAGTACCCTAAAGAGAGAAATAAAAGAAAATGTTAGAAGATGGAAAAATATACCCTTTTCATGGATAGTCAGGGTTAGGTTGGGTTAGGGTTATGACTCGAATTAAGGCTAAGGTTGCTGTTAGGGTTAGACCTAGGGTCAGGGCTACATTTAGGGTAGGGTTAGGGCTAGTGTTAGGATTAGTTTTAGGGTTAAAGCTAGGGTTAGGTTTCTAATTAGAGCTACGTTTTGGTTAGAGATATGGCTAGGTTTTGAGTTACAGTGAATGTTTGTAGTAAAGTTATGATTTGGGCTTGTTATTTGATTGTGGTTAGGACTAGGTCTAGTGTTAGGGCTAGGTTTAATGTTGGGGTGATGTTTAGAGCTAGAGATATTGTTAGGGTCAAAATAAAGGTCAGGGGTAGTTTTAGGGTTAGGGTTTGGACTCTAATTAGGGCTAGGTTTAGGGCTAGGTGTAGGGTTAGGTTTTGGTTTAGGTTAAGCTTAAATTTTAGGGCTATTGGTCAGTTTCGTTTTAGGGCAAGGGCTACGGTTAGAACTAGTTTCAAGATTAGCATTCAGTTTAGGTCTAGTTTTAGGGTTAGGTTTAGTCTTAGGTTTAGAGCTAGATATAGAGTTAGGGTTAGATCTAGGGTTAGGTCTAGGGCTAAGGGTATGGCTAGCATTAGTTCTAGGTTTATAACTAGGATTAGGGTTATGATAAAAATACGGTTAGAACTAGGGATAGGGCTACGGTGAGTATAAGTGTTAGTCTTAGGGCTAGGCTTACAGTTTGGTTAGGTATAGGGCTTAATTAGGGCTAGGAATAGAGCTAGGTTTATGTTCATGTTCAGGCCTAGGGTTAGTTTTGGGCTTAGGGTTAGGTTTATTGTTAATGATGGGGTTAGAGCTAGGTTTATTACTAGGAAGAAGGTTAGAATTAGGCTTAGGGCTAGGGATTCGTTAGAGTTATGATTAAGACTAGGTAAAGGGCTAGGATGAGGGCTAGGGTTTGTGTTTTGATTAGGGATAGGAATAGTGTTAGGGCAAATGTCAGTTCTAGGGTTATGGTTACTTGTAATTTTAGGGTTAGGTTTATGGTTATGTTTAGTGTAAGGGTTAGATTTAAGGTAAGGGTTAAATTTAGAGCTATGTGTATTATTAGGGTCAGGGTCATGTTTAGGGTTTTGTTTAGGTTAGATTTTAGGGTTAGGGCTCAAGTTAGCATTAGGGTTTGTGTTAGGGTAATGATAGGGTTAGGTTTAAGGTTCAGGTTAGGTTTAGTATAATGGATATGGTTACAGTTAGGAATAGGGTTAGATTTAGGCCAAGGGTTAGCATTAGAATTAGGGCTATGTTTCAGGTAATTGATAGGGTTAGAGCTAAATTTATGGCTAAGATTATGGATAGGATTAGGGCTAGGGTTAGCGTTAGGGTTAGGGCTATGGTTTGTGTTAAGTTTAGGGCTAGGATTACACCTAGCACAAATGGCAGGTCTATGGTTACATTAGGAATAGTTTTAGGGTTAGGTTAATTGCTAGGTATAATATAAGGGTTAGGTTTAGGGTTAGGTTCAGGGTTAGAGCTAGGTATATTATTCTGGGAAGGGACTGAGTTAAGGTTTGGCTTAGGTTAACTTTAGGATTAGGGTTCAAATTTGCATTAGTGTTAGGTTTAGGCTAATGATAGGTTTGGTTTAGGTTCAGGTTAAGTTTAGTTTAATGAATAAGGTTAGGGCTAGCGATAATGTTAGGGTTAGGCTTAGGATTACCATTAGGGTTATGGTTATTGTTAGGGTAATGGATAGGGTTAGAGCTAGTGATAAGGCTAGGATTTTAGTTAGGATTCTGGCTAGGGTTAGGGGTAGGTTTAGGCCTAGGTTTTGGGTAAGGTTTAGGTTTAAAGCTAGGATTAAGTCTCAAATAAGGGCTATATTTGGGGTTAGGATTAGGTTTAAAACTAGGGTTAAGTCTCAAATAAGGGCTAGGTTTTGGGTTTGGTTAGGGCTAGGGTCTGGGCTATGGCTAATGTATGAACTAGTGTTACAATTAATGCCAGGTTTAGGGTTAGGGTTACTGTGATATTCAGAGCATGGGTTACATTTAGAGTATGTGTCAGGGTCAGGGTTAGTTTTAGTGTTAGATTTAGGACTAGAATTAGGGCTAAAGTTAGTGCAGGTATAGGGTTAGGTTTTGGTTTAGGTTAAGGGTTTCAGTTAGGGCTATGGCTCAATTTAGTTTTAGGGCTAGGGCTTTTGGGTTAAGGCTAGATTTTGGATTATCATCAGAGTTAAGGTTAGTGTTAGAGTGAAGTTTAGGCTTAGGGTTAGGGTTAGGGTTACATTTAGAGTTAGGATTGATCTAGAGTTAGGGCTCGTGCTAGGATTAGGGCTAGGGTTAGGGTTTTTGTAAGGAATATGTTTAGAACTAGGGATACATCTAGGGTGAGAATTAGAGTTATTCTTAGGAGTAGGCTTAGGGTGAGGGCTAGGGTTAGGGCTAAATTAGTGCTAGGATTAGGACTAGGGTTAGTGTTAGGTTTATGCCTATGGGTTGAGCTATGGTTACGGTTAGCACTGGGGTTAGGTTTAAGTTTAGGGCAATGAGTGGAGTTATACCTAGGTTTATGTTTAGAGTGAGGGTTTATGTTAGGATTAGGCCTAGGGTTATGGTTCAGTTTAGAATTAAAGCTAGGATTAGGGCTATGTTGAGGGGTAGATTTTCTGATAGGGTTAGGGCTAGGACTTCGGCTAGGGATAATACCAGGTCTAGGGTTATGGTTAAGGATAGTTTCAGGGTTAGGATATGGCTAGGTCTAGTGTAAGGGTTAGGTTTAAGTTAAAGGTCAGCTTTAGAGGTAAGGTTATTATTAGTGTCACGGTCAGGGTCAGGGTTAGGGTTTGGCTTACTTTAAGGTTAAGTGGTTAGGGCTTGAATTAGCGTTAGGATTAGGTTTACAGCTAAGCTAACAGAAGGGTTTCCTTTAGGTTTTTGTTAAGGTTTAGCATAATGGAGGTGTTAGTTTTAGCGATCGGTTTAGGGTTAGTATTAAGGTTTGGTTTATGTTTAGTGTAATGGATAGTTTTAGAGCTAGGGTGATGGCTAGGTTATGGTTTGGATTAAGTCTTGGATTAGGGTTAGGTTTAGGGATACGGCTAGGGTTTGGGATAGGGTATGTGTTAGGGTAAGGGTAAGTGTTAGTTTAGGGTTATGGTTATGGTTAGGTTAGGATAATTGTTAGTGTTTGAGCTAGGGTTAGGGCTAGTGTGAGGGTTAGGTTTAGTTTTAGTTCTAAGTTCAAGATTATGGTTAGAGTTAGGTTTAGTATTAGGGATAGGGTTTTATTTAGGGTTAGGGTGAGGGTTAGAATAATGAATATGGTTAGAGTTAAAGTTTGGGCTAGGGTTAAGTTTAGGAATAGGGTTAGGGTTAGAATTAGTATTTAGGACAGAGCTAGGGTTATGTTTAGTGTAAGGGTTATGTGTTGAGCTAGGGTTAGGTCTAAGGAGAGGGTTAGGTTTAGAGTTAGTGTTAGGGTTAGGGCTAGGCTTAGGTTTATGCTTAGAGCTAAGTTGAGGCCTAGGATTAGCTCTAGGTTTTGCGTTAGATTTAGGGCTTGCAATAGGACAACGTGTAATGTAAAAGCTAGGGTTATGTTTAGGGCTAGTTTTAGGTTTAGGGTTAAGTCTAGGTCTCGTGTTAGATTTATGTTTTGGGTTAGTGTCAGGTTTAAAGCTAGTTTAAGTGTTAGGATTAGGGTCAGTGTTTGGAATAGTGTTAGGTTTAGGGTTAGAGCCAGAATTAGGACTAGGGTTAGGTCTAGGGTAAGTTTTTGATGTAGGTTAAGGGTTATTGTTAGGGCTAGTGCTAGGATTTTGTTTAGGTCTAGGCCTAGACATATAGCTATATTTAAAATTAGCTTTGGTTCTATGTCTAATGTTAGGCTTAGGTATCAGTATAAGGTTACTTGTAGGTCTACTGTTGTTAGGGTTTGGTTTAGATTTAGGGTCAGGTTTAGACCTAAGTTTACTGTTAGTGTCAGATGAAGGTCAGGGTTAGGTTTAGAGGTAGAATGAGGGCAAGGTTTAATACTAGTAATATGGTTAGTGTTGAAGTTAGGCTAAGGGTTTGGGTTAGGTCTAGGGTTAGCATTTGGTTTAGGTTTGGGTTAGGGTATGGGATAGGGTTAGAGCTAGGTTTAGGGGTAGGTCAGGGTTAGGTTTATTACTAGTGTTAAGGTTGAGATTAGGGTTAAAACTATGTTTAGGTCTCAGACCCAGGATAGGATTTGTGTTAGGGTTAATGCTAGGGTTAGGACAATGACTAATGTATGAACTAGGGTTACGCTTAACGCTAGTTTTGAGGTTACAGTAAAGGCTAGGTCTAGTGTTAGGGTTAATTTAAGTTAGGGTGATGATTAGAGCTAGAATTAGTGTTAGGGTCAGCATCAGGGTCAGGGTAATATTTAGAGTTAGGGTTAGGGCTAGGAGTAAGGTTTGGGTTTGGTTTAGTTCAGGGTTTGGGTTAGGGATATGGCTTCTTTTTATTATATGGCTAGGGCTAGGGCAAGGGCAAGTTTTAGGTTTAGCATTATCTTTAGGTGTAGTGTTAGGATTTGGTTTGGCTTATGATTACAGTTAAATTTAGAGTTAGGTTTAGATATAGAGTTATGATTTGATCTAGAGTTAGTACTAAGGCTAAGGATAGAACAAGGGCTAGGGCTAGAGCAAGAGTTATAGTTAGTCTTAGGGCTAGGGTTAGGGTTAGGATAGGATTAAATTATGGCTAGGATTAGCGCTAGGCTTATTTTTAGTATTAGACCTAGGGTTACAGCAGGGGTTAGGGTTAGGTTTAGGGTGATGGTTAGGTTTATGTTAAGGGATGGGTTAATATGTAGGTTTATGGCTAGGGTGAGTGTTAGAATTAGCGTTAGGGCTCAGGTTATGGTTTGGGTTGGGATTAAGGCTAGGTTTAGGGCTAGGATTACGTTTAGGGCTAATTTCATTTCTAGGGTTATGGTTAAAGATAGTTTAAGGTTAGGGTTATGGAGACACCTTGTGTAAGCATTAGATTTAGGGTTAGGCTCAGGTTTAGAGCTAAGAGTATTATTAGGATCATGGTCACAATTATTATTTTGGATAGGTTAAAGTTTAAATTTAGGACTCGAATTAACACTAAGGTTAGGATCAGTATAATGTTAGGGTTTGGTTTAGGGTTCAGGTTAGATTTAGGGTAATGGATAGGGTGAAGATTAGGGATAGGGTTAGGTTTAGGCCTAGGGTTAGCATTAGGGTTAGAGTTATGGTTATGGTAATGGATAGGGTTAGATCTAGGGTTAAAACTAATATTATGGTTACAATTATTGATAGGGTTAGAGTTAGGTTTAGGGTTAAAACTAGTGTTAGCACTTGAAATTGGGCTAGGATTTGGGTTAAGTTAGGGCTAGGGTTAGGTTACAGCTAATGTAAATACTAGGTTTATGATTAGGGCTAATTTTAGTGTTAGGGGTTAGGACTAGGTCTAGTGTTAGGTTTAGGTTTAGGGTTAGGGTGATGTTTAGACCTAGGGTTATATTTAAGTTCAGAGTCAGGGTGAGGATTAGTTTTAGGGTTCAGTTTAAGACTCGAATTATTGCTAGGGTTAGGGCTAGGTGTAGGATTAGGGCTTGGTTTAGGTTAAGGATTAGGGTTAGATCTATGAGTCGGTTTTGTTTTAGAGCTAGGTCTGGGTTTAGGGCTAGTTTTAGGATTAGCCTTAGGGTTAGGGCTGGGGTTAGGTTTCGGCTTAGGCTTATTTTTAGGGTTAGATTTATACTTAGGTTTAGATGTAGGGTTATGGCCGGGAATATGAATAGGGCTAGGGTTAGAGCTACGGTTCGAGTGAGGATTAGGCTTCCAGTAAAGTATAGGGTTAGAACTAGAATTAGGGCTAGAATGAGAGTTAGAGTTAGTTTTTGGGCTAGGGTTAGGGTTAGGATTAGGGATAGGGATAAATTATGGCTATGATTAGGGCTAGGCTTAGTGTTAACATTATGCCTAGGGTTAGGGTTAGGGTTATAATTAAGGCTATGTTTAGGGCTAGGATAAGGACTAGGGTTTGTGCTAGGGTTAGGACTAGGATTATGTCTAGGGCTACAATCATTTCTAGGGTTATGGTTAAGGATACTTTTAGGGTTAGGTTTACGGCTAAGTCTAGTGTAAGTGTTTGTTATAGGGTAATAATCAGGTTTAGAGCTAGATGGAATTATTAACGTCAGGGTTAGTGTCAGGGTTAGGCCTAGAGTTTGGTTTAGTGTTATAATTAAGGCAATGTTTTGGGCTAGGATAAGTTCTAGGGTTTGTGTTAGGGTTAGGGCGAGGGTTATGACCAGGGCTAATGTCTGGTCTAGGGTTACAGTTAGGGATAGTTTAAGGGAAAGGTTTATGGTAGTTCTATTGTAAGCATTAGGTATAGAGTAAGAGTCAGGTTAAGACCTAGGAGAATTCTTAGGGCCAGGGTCAGTGTTAGGACTTGGTTTAGGTTTGAGTTTAGGCTTAAGGTCGAATTAGAGTTAGGGATAGGTTTCGGGTAAAGATAGGGTTAGATTTAGGGTTCAGGTTAGGTTTAGAGTAATTGATATAGTTAGAGTTAAGGTTAGGCCTATGGTTATGTTTAGGATTTGATCTTGGGTTAGGGTGAGAGTTAGGATTAAGGCTCGGTTTATGGCTCAGATGAGGGTTTGTGTTAGGGCTAGGGCTAGGGCTAGGATTAAGGCTAGGGCTAATGTAAGGTCTAGCATTATGGTTAAGGGTAGTTTTAGGGTTTGGTTATGAATATATCTACTGTAAGTGTTAGGTTTAGGGTAAAGGTCAGGTTTAGAGCTAGGTGTATTATTATGGTCAGGGTCAGGATTAGGGATTGGTTTCGGTTAAGGATTAGGGTTAAGGCTTAAATTAGCATTAGGTATAGTGTAATGGATATGGTTAGGTTTAGGGTTTTGAATAGCAGTAGGGATAGCTATACAGTTAGGTTTAGTCCTATTGTTAGCATTTGGGCAAGGCTTCTGTTGAGGGTAAAAGATAGGATTACAGCTAGGGTTAGGGCTACGTTTATGGTTAGGATTAGGGCTAGTGTTAAGGTTGTGGTTAGGGTTATGGATAGGCCTGGTGTTAGGGTTAGGTTTAGGGTAAGTGTTATAGTTGGAGCTAGATTTAGGGCTAGGGCGAGTGTTAGTGTTAGAGCAGGTCTAAAGTAAATGTTAGGGTTACAGCTACAATTAGCATTAGGGTTAGGGATAGTGTTATGTTAATGGATAAAGTTAGAGCTAAGCTTTGGCCAATGGTTACAGTTAAAATTAGGGTTAAAATTAGGGTTAGGCATAGGGCTATGTAAATGTTTATGGTTAGGATTAGGGCTCAGTTAAGAGGTAATGTTAGGGTTAGAGTTACTTTATTCAAATTTCTTTGATACAATCAGGATTCATCTTTAACTAACCTTACTCTGTTTCCCAGGTTTAGGCCTTTTGGTTCAACTGTTTGGTGTCTGGAACAGTTAATATTTTCATTTTACTTCATTTTGACCTATACTAGTAAATGTAAATGGACGTGGAAATCGAACAGGGTTTATCCTAGGTGCTTGAAACTGCACACACACCCTCAATTCTTTGTGGGGAATATCTTGTATGTTCCTTCTGAGTCTAGCCCTAAGCTGAAGCATGCAAAAACAACTTTATCCGAGAGCCCTTTAGGAGAAAGCAGGGGATATGCATGCACTGAAATTCCCCCCATAAGTATTTTGTCTTATTTTTTTGTACTGAGTAGGATTCATTATTTAGCTTGCCCCACAAAGCTCTCCAAGTGTGGGACTTCTAGGATCAATGGTTCTCTAATCAGGTTAGTGTTAGTGTTAAGTTTAGGGTTAGGCTAGGTTTAGATGTGGTGTTAGGGTGAGAGTAAGTTTTGTATAAATTTCTTTGATACTTGGAAGGAGTCATATTTTGCCTAGCCTTAATATGCTCCTCAGGTTTGGACCTTCTCATTTCAATGGTTTGCTAACAGGGCACTCTGTATTTTAAGGTTTCACTTCATATTGACCTATATAGGTAAATGAAAATGGAGGTTGAAATCAAACTCTGTTGGTGCTAGCTGCTTGAAACTTCAAACACTGAATCAGTTCTTGGTGGGAACTCTCTGGTTTGTTCCTTGTGAAAGTAGCCCTAAGATTAAGATGGCAAAAACAGCTTTATATGAAAGCCCTTTAGCAGAAAACAGAGAAATATGCATGAACTGAAATACCACCTCAATTATTTGATCATGTTTCTTTGATACTGCATTGGATTCATCTGATAGCTTAGCCCTCTAGGCTCCCCAAGTTTGGGACTTCTAGGATCAACATTTTTCCAAACAGGTTAGGGTTTGTGTTAAGGTTAGTGTTAGGACTAGTGTTAGATCTAGTTTTAGGGTCAGAGTTAGTTTTGTTCAAATTTATTTGATACTGGGAAGGATTCATTTTTCTCCTCCTTACTATACTCCACATGTTTTGGCTTCTTAGGTTCAATGGTTCACTGCAAGGAACAGTTTGTATTTTAAAGTTTCAGTTCATTTTGTCCTATACAGGTAAGTGGAAATGGAGCTAGAAATCAAACAGCATTGGTGCTAGCTGTTTGAAAATTCACACTCCATCAATTCTCTATGAGCAATGTTTGGTTTATTCTTGTGACAGTAGGCTAAGCTGAAGCATGTAAAAACAAGTTTATCCAAGTGTCCATTGGGAGATAACAGGGAAAAATGCATGTACTGATATACTCCATCAAATTTTTGGTCAGATTTCCTTGATACTGTGCAGCATTTATCTCTTAGCTTTTCCCACTATGCTGCCCAAATTTTGAAATTCCATGGTCAAAGGTTCCATAAAAATGTTAGAGTTAGGGGAAGTGCTAGGATTAGAGCTAGTATTAGGGTTAGATTTACTTTTATTCAAATTTCTTTGATACTTGACTTGGCACGATTTAACTTTTAGCCAGATTTACTCTGTTCCCCAGGTTTGGCCTTCTCCGTTCACAGGTTTGCTGTCAGGAACATTTTGTATTTTAAGATTTCACTTCATTTTGACCTATAAGGGAAAGTTAATGGAGTTGAAAATCTAACAGGGTTTGTGCTAGCTGCTTGAAACTTCACACACTCCATCAGTTCTCTCTAGGGACTCTGGTATGTTCCTTGTAAAAGTAGGCCTATGCTTAAGCATGCAAAAACAACTTAATCTGAGAGTCCTTTAGAAGAAAATAGGAAAATATGCATGTACTGAAATACCTCCCATGATTATTTGGTAAGATTTGTTTGATGTTGGATAGGATTCATCACTTAGCATGCCCCACAAGGCTCCCCAAGTGCGAGAATTCTTGGATAAATGATTCTCTAATCAGGTTAGTGTTAATGTCAGGTTTAGGGTTATGGCTAGGACTACGGTTAGAGGTAATGTTAGGATGAGACTTAGTTTTGTTCAAATTTCTTGATAGTGGGCAACAATCATCTTTTATTGAGCCTTAGTATGCTCCCAAGTTATGTTCTTCTCAATTCAATGGTTCACTATCATGAATATTTTGTAGTTTAAGGTTTCACTTCATTTTGACACCTATAGGTAAATGGAAATGAAGGTGGAATTAAAACAGACATACCTTCTTCTAAACCTAACCATAAAAATAGTCCTAATCCTAGGTCTAAGACTAACATTAAACCTAGACCTATTCCCTAGCCCTAATTTAGCCCTAACCCTAACCTAACACTAGCTCTAAGACTAACTCTAACTCTTGCCATAGCCCTATTCCTAGTTCTAACCCTATCCTTTACCATAAGCCAAACAGTAGCCCTAATCTTAGCTCTAACAGTAGCCATAGTCCTAACCCTGGAATTAATCATAACTGTAAATCTATTCTTAAGCCTAAACTCACCCTATCAGTAGCAATAACACTAAAGCTAATCATAAAACTACCCTTAACTTTATCCTTAGCCCTAAAACAAAACTGAGCAATAGGATTAATGCTAACCTTTATCCTAAACCAAATCCTAACCCTACATCTACCCCTTAGCGTATGCCCAATTGAGTCATAACCGTAACCCTAAAATAAACAGTGACCCTGTCTTTGACCCTAATACTAACCCTAGTTCAAAACATCACTGTAAACCTAAACCTAATACTAAAACTAGACTTAGTCCTAAATGTAACCCTAAAACTAGCCCTAATCATAACCTTAGTTCTTACATTAGCCATATCACTAACAAGAGCCCTAAAGTAACCCAAAACCAAGCCCTAATCCAAGACCCAACCCTAGCTTTAAGCCTAACTCAAACCCTAAACCTAGCCCTAATCCTTACCTTAAACCTAACCCTAACTTTAATCCATTCACTAAACCTAAACCTAACCCTAACCCTAGCCCTAACTCCAAACATAACCCTAGCCATGACCCTGGCTCTAGCCCTATCCATCACCCTAATCTTAACCCTAACCCTAATGCTAATCCTCAGCCTCACCCTAGCACTATCCCTATCCCTAACATATCCATTACTCAAAACCAAACTTGAACGATAAACCTAACAATATCATTACCCTAACTCTAACCTTAACCCTAATGCTAACTCGATATCTAATTCTAAACCTTAACCTAAACGAAACCCTAACTCTGAGCCTGACTGTAATAATACTCCTAACTCTAAATCTAACCCTAACCCTCATCCTAACGCTTATATTATACCTAGCCAAAAACCTATCCCCAAAACTATACATAACCATAACCCTATACCTGACATTAGCCCTAGCACTAATGCTAACCTAACCCTAACACAATCCCTAGACCTAATCCTACATCTAACACTAGCTTTAATCCTAAACTTACACTTAACCCTATCCCTAACACTAATTTTAACCCTCACCATGGCCTTAAACATAGCTGTAACATCACACCATATCTTTCCCCTAACCCTTCCCCTAACACTACCTCTAACCCTATCCCTAACTGTAAGCAAAACCCTATCCCTAATGGTAATCATAGAACTATTTCTAATCATTAGGCTAATCAAAACCCTAACCCTATAAATAGTGTTAACTCTAGCCCTAAACCTATCTTAAACACTACCCTAACTCTGACCCTTATTCTGACCATAACACTAACCATAGGTCTAAACCTGACCATAAACCAAGAACAAACCCTAACACTATCCCTACCAGTAAACTTACACCTAATCCTTACTCTACAAATAGCCCTAGACCTAAACCTAATACTAAATCTAGCCTTAACTCTAGCCCTAGACATAAACAAAAACCTAGCACTAGCCCTAACAATAACCCTTAACTTAACACAAAAACTAACCCTACCCTAGATATAAACCTAGTCCTAATTCTGGCTTTAACCTTAACTCTAACTCTAACCTGAACACGGAACCTGCGTTTAAAACTAAGCTATCTCTAAACCTTACCGTAACTGAAAACCTAAACCTAACACTAGACCTAGCCATAAAACTAACCCTACAACTAGGCCTAATCATAATCCTAGCTCTTACGTTACCCATAGCCCTAACACTACACCTTAACCTAACACAAAACCTAGAGCAAATCCTAGGCCTAAACCTAGCCCTAAGCATAACACTAACCCTAACCTTAGCCCTGATCCTGACCCTAACCCTAGCCTTAGTCCCAAACCTTACTCAGAGCCTAACTCTTACCTGAAATATAAACTTAAACCTATCCCTAACTCTAATCCTAACCAGGGACCAAACCCTAAACTTAAGCCTATCCTTAAAGCTAGCTCTAACCCTACACATTACCCTAAACATAAGCCTAACCCTATTGATTACCATAGCCATAACTCTAACCCTAACCCTAACTGGAAAACTAACCCTAGACCTAACCCTTAACCTACCACTCGCCATAGCCCTAACCCTAGCTCAAACTGAAACCCATAAAATAAACCTAAACATAACCAGAACTATCCATAAACTAAATCTAACCCTAACCCTAAACCTAAATCTAAACATATCCATTACCCTAACCATTATCCTAACCCTAATGATAAGCCTAGCCTTAAACATAACCCTAACCCGAAATCTACCATAATCCTATCACTAAACATAATGCTGAACATAATGCATAAGCCCTAACTCTAGCTTGAACCCTAACCCTTAACCTAAACATAAACCTAGGCCAAACCCTAACCCTCATTCTAGCCCTAATCCTAACCATAACCATAGCCCAAACCCAAGCTAAAATTCTACCCATTTCCCTAACCATAACCCTAAACCTAATACTACACCTAGCCATAACCCTAACTCTTACTCTATTCCTAGCCCTAATTCTCACCTGAAGCCTCAACCAAATCCTAATACTTACTCAATCCCTGACTCTAACCCTTAAACTAATCCTAGCTTAAACCCGAACCCTAAACCAAACTTTACAATTAGCCCTAATCCTAAAATTAACCCTAGCCTTAACCCTAGCTATAAACCCACACATTACCCTAACTCTAACCATAAACCTCATGTTAACCCTAGCCCTATCCCTAAGCCTAATCTAACCCTAACCAAATACCTAACTCTAGACCTAACCATAAACCTAACCGTTATCGTACTCCTAACCCTAGCTCAAACCCTAACAGTTACACTAAAACTAACAGTAACCCTAATCCTAAATCTAAACCTAACCCTAACTAAACATCGAATCCTGTCCACTACCTTTACCCTAATGATTACTGTAGTCCTAACCCTAATACTAAACCTAATCCTAGACCTAACCCTAAACCTAACCCTAGCCTTAGCACTAACCCTAGTGCAAAACCTAAACCATACCCTAAAACTAACCATAGCCTAACCCCTAACACGAACCCTAACTCTAGCCCTAATCCAAACATAATTCTAGCCCTAATCCTATCAATTACTCTAATGATAACCATAAACCTAATGCTAACCCTAGGCCTAACTCTAAACCATACCAGTACCCTATACATAAAATGAACCCTAAAACTAAACTGAAGCCTAAAACTAACCCTATTCATTACCCTAACCCTAACTCTAAACCTAAAGCTAATTTGAGCCCTAACACTAAACCTCAACCTACCCCAAATCCAAAGCCTGACCCTGACCATTATAATACCCCTAGGTTTAAACCTGAACCTTACCCTAAACCTAACTCTGATACTAGACCTAGTCATAAACATTACCCTAAAACTATCCCTAACCATAACCCTAGACCTGATATTAGCCCTAGCCCTAAATGTTGCTGTAAGCTAACACAAATGCAAGCCCTAATCCTACTCTAAACCTAGCCTTGATCCTAACCCAAACCAAACCCTAAATCTAGGCCTATCCCTAATTTTATCCCTCACCCTACTTCCGAACCTTGCTATTACCCCATCACTTCCCATAAATCTAACCCTAACTCTAACCCTAGACTTAATCCTTACACTGATCCTAGACTACCTGATCCTTGCCCTAATTTAGCCCTAACCCGAACTCTAACACTAGAACTAAGACTAACACTAAATCTCGCCCTAGCCCAATTCCTGGATCTAACCCTATCCCTTACCATAACCCTAAAAGTTACCTAACTTTATCCCTAACCCTAAACCTAGATCTAAACATAACTCTAAATCTAATCCGAACCCTAAGCCTAAACCTCACACTACCACTAGCCCTAAGAATAACGCTAATCCTAAAACTAGTCCTAACCTAGTCCTAGCCCTAAAAAAATGAACCATAGCCATAACACTAACCCTTAACCTAAATCAATACCTAATCCTACACCTAGCCTAATTTTATCCCTAATTCCAGTCCTACCCTTACCCTGAAATTAACCTTTACCCTGATTCTGACACTAACACTAACCCTAGCTCTAACATCACCCTAAAAGTATATCTAACACTAAAACTAGACATAGCCCAAACCATAACCCTAAAAGTAGCCCTAATCATAACTCTAGTTCTTACATTAAGCTTAGCCCTAATCCCAGCCTTACCCTAACCAAAAACCCAGCCCTAATCCAAGCCATACACCTCTTTTTAATCCTAACAATAACCATAGCCCTAACCATTACCCTAAGACTAACTGTAACCCTAAAAGTTGCCCTAACCCTAAACCTAACCCTAGCCTTAATCCTAACCATAATCCTAGACCTAACCCTAGCTCTAACACTATCCATTACCCTAACTGTAACCCTAACCATAATGCTAATCCTAGGATAACCCTAACCCTATCTCGAACTCTATTTTTATCCATTACCCTAAAGCTAACCTGAACCCTAAACATAACCATAAACATTATTCTAACATTAACCCTAACTCTAATGCTAATGAGCCCTGAACCTATACCTTAACCTAACCCAAAGCTTAACCATGACTGTGACCCTAATAATAACCCTATATCTAAACCTGACCCTAGCACTCAACCTAAAACTTACACTAGATCTAGCCATAAACCTAAACCAAAACTAACCGTAACTATAAACCTAGACCAGAAATAACCCCTAGACCTGATCATAGCCTAAGCCTAAACCTCACCATACCACTAACACTATTGCTAATCCTAAAACTAGCCCTAACCCAAGCCCTAGACCTAAAAGAAAATCAATCCATAGCCCTAACACTAATACTAACCTAACCGTAACCCTGTACCTGATATTAGACCAAGTCCTAATTCTTGGCCTAACCTTAACACAAAACCTAACCATAAATCTAGCCTTAATCCTGTCTGTACTGTGAGTGTTATCCCTAACTCTAAAACTAATAATTACCCAGACACTCACCCTAACAATAACTCCGTCTCAAATCTTCACCCTAAAGCTTTACTTAACCCTAATACTAGACCTACACCTAGCCCTAGTCATAAAACTAGCCATAATTGTAACCCTATTTTTACATTAGCCGTAGCCCTAACCCTAGTCCTAAACTAATCTAAAACTTAACCCTAATCCAAGCCCTAACCCTAGCTTTAACTCTAACCCTAAACCTAGCCTTAATCCTAACCATAACCCAATCACTAACTCTAGCTCTAATCGTATCCATTAGCTTACCCTAACTCTATACCTAATGCTAACCCTAGGATAATCTTAACCCTATCCATAACCCTAACCCTATCCATTACCTTAAACATAACTTGAAACCTATTCCTAAACATATCCATTACCTTAACCCTAAATCTAATCCTAAAGCTAATTTGAGCCCTATACCTAAACCTCAACCTAAACAAACCCTGACCCTGACTATAATGATACCCCTATCTCTAAAGCTAACCCTCAACCTAAACCTTTCACTATACCTAGCCATAAACATAACCCTAAAACTATCCCTACCCATAACCCTAGTCCTAATGCTAGCCCTATCCCTAACAAAAACCATAGCCCTAATCCTGGCCCAAAACCTAGCTTTAATCCTAACACTAATTCTAACACTAGCCCTACATTTACCATTGTCCTAGGCCAAAACCTGCTATAACATCATACCATACCCTAATCTTAATCCTAACCCTATCCCTATACCAAAGCCTATTCCTACTAATAACCCTAAATCTAATCCTAGCCCTAATTTAGCTCTAACCCTAAACCTAATCATATCCCTAGCCCTAAGACTAACTCTAACACTTGCCCTATCCCTATCCCTAGTTCTAACCTTATCCCTTACCATAACCCAAAGCCTAGCCATAACCCTAGCCCAAACCTAGCCCTAATCTTATCCCTAGCCATAAATCTAAATCTAACACTAACTCTAAATCTAACCCTAACCCTAAACCTAAGCCTCACCCTAACACTAGCCCTAACCCTAATGGTAATTTGAAAGCTAGCCCTAACCCTAGTCACAGCCCTCAAACAAAACTAAGCTATAGCCCTAATCCTAATCCTTAACCTAAAACAAATTCTAAAGATACATCTAGTCCTAACCCTATCCCTAAAACTAATACTGTCCCTGAATCTGACCCTAAAACTAACACTATCTCTAAATATCACCTTAACCTTAAACATAAGCGAAACATGAGACCTAGCCCCAACCCTAACCATAAAACTAGCCCTAATTGTAAAGCCAGTTCTTACATTAGCCATTGCCCTAATCCTAACACAAAACCTAACCCTAACCTGAGCCCTAACACTAGCTTTAACCCAAACCCTATATATAACCCTAGCCCTAACCCTAGCCAAAACCCTAACCCTAGCTCAAACCCTATCCCTTACCCTAAGCCAAACCCTCATCCTAATGCTACCCTAGTTCTAACCATAATCATTAGCCTACTGCAAACCCTAACCCTATTACTAGCTCTAACCTAGTCACCTATTCCAAAGCCTAAGCCTAACCCTGACCCTTATTCTGACCCTAACATTAACTGTAGGTCTAAGCCTGACTATAACTCTAAACCGAACGCTAACACTAGCCCTACCGGTAAACCTATACCTAACCTATCCATAGTACTACAACTTGACCTAAACCTAATCCTAAATATAGACATAACTTTAGCCCTAGCCCTAAAAAAAATCCTAGCCCTAACCCTAACAATAACCATTAACCGAATGTAAAGACTAACCGTACACCTAGACCTAACTCTAGTTCTAATTCTGGCCTTAAACTTAAACTCAATGCTACCCCAAACACTGAACCTTATCCTAACATAAACCCTAGCTCTAAACCTTATCCTAACAAAAAACCTAACCCTAACTGTAGACCTATACATAATCCCACCCTAAAACCAGCCATAATCATAAACCAGACTCTTTCATTACCCATAGCCCTAAAACTAGCCATAAATCTCACACAAAACCTAGCCCTAACCCTAGACATAAACAAAAGCCTAACAAAACTCTAGCCCAAACTCTAAACCTAAGGCTTGCCCGAGCCCTAACTCTAGCTCAAACTCTAACACTTATCCTAAACATAAATCTAGATCTAACCCTAACCCTAAACCTAGCCCTAGTCTTAACTGTAACCATAGTCCAAATCTTAGATCTAACTTTATCCACTACCTTAAACAGAGACCCGAACCTAATGCTAATCCTAGCTCTAACCAAAATTCAAACCCTAAAACTAACCTTACCCTAACCCTAGCTCAACCCCTAACACTTACCCTAAACCTAACCTTAACTCTAACACTAACCCTATGCCTAACCCTAACTCTAGCCTTAATCCTAAGATTAACCCAAGCCCTAACACTAGCACTAACCCTATCCATTATCCTAAATACAAGCCTATCCCAAATGCTAACCTTAGGCCAACCTAACCCTATCCCTAACACTAACCCTATAAATTACTCTAAACCTAATCTGAATCCTAAACCTAACCCTATCCATTACTCTAGCCCTAAAACTCACCCTAACTCTAACCATAAATCTAAACCTAATTGTAAAGCCTCTTCTTAACCCTAAGGCTAAACCTTAACAAAAACCAAACCCTAACCCAACTCTGAACCTAATAATACACCTAGCTGTAAAGCTGACCCCTACACTAAACCTAACCCTTACACTAGACCTAGCCATAAAAATAACCCTAACACTATCCCTAACCATAACCCTAGACCTGACATTAGCCCTAGCCCTAATTCTAGTCCTAACCTTACACAAACCTTAGCCCTCATCCTAGCCCTAGACCAAGCCTTAATCCTATCCAAAACTTTCACCCTATCCCTATCCTAACTTTTAAAGCTCGTCCTATCCATGAATCTAGCTCTAACCCCATCACTTCCCCTAAAAGCATCTCTAAACCTAACAATAACACTAATCATAACCCTAGTCTTAACCATAGACCTAACCCTAACACTGACCCAAATGCTAATCCTAGCCCTAATTTAGCCCTAACCCTAACCCTACCCCTAACCCCAGCCCTAAGACAAACTATCACCCTAGCCTATTTCTATTTCTAACCCTATCCGTTGCCATGACCCTCGCACTAGCCCTAATCTTAGACTTAACCCTAGCCCTAGCTCTAACTTTAGATATAAACATAACTCTAAATATAATCCTAAACTTAAGCCTAAACCTCACCATACCACTAGCCCTAAAACTATTTCTAATCCTAAAACTAGCCCTAACCATAGGGCTAGCCCTAATGCTAGCCTTAGCCATAGCCCTAGCCCTAAAATAAAACCGGGCTATTGCTCTAACCTAATCCTTACCATATAGCAAACCCTACCCCTATAACTAGCCATAACCCTAGCTCTAATTCGAGTCCTAGGCCTAAAACCAACCCTGACCTTGACCATTATCCAACCACTAACCCTAGCTCTAAAAATCACCCTAAATGTAAAGCAAATGCTAGCACCATTCCTAGCCCAAACCCTAACCCTAAAACTAACCCTAATCATAACCCTAGTTCTTACATTGGCTATAGCCTTAACCCTAGCCCTAACCCTAACACAAAAATAAAATAATACAAGCCCTAACACTAGATTTAACACTAACCCTAACCCTAATCCTAGCCCTAAACCTAAACATAGACCTAACCCTAGCTCTAACCCTATCCCTTACCCTAATCCAAACCCTATCCATAAAGATAACCGTAGTCCTAATCCTAATCCGTAGACAAAACCAAACACTAACCCTATTACTAGTCCTAACTTTAGCACTCATTCTACCTCTAACCCTAATCCAAAATCAAACTCTAAATTTCACCCATATTCACACCCTAACACTAATTATAGGTATAAATCTGAACCTAACCCTAAACAGAACCCTAACTCTAGCCCTATAGGTAAACTCATACGTAATCCTAACCTTAACACTAGCCCAAGACCTAAACATAATCCTAAATCTTGCGATAACTGTAGCCCTAGACCTAAACAAAAACTTAGTCCTATCCCTAACAATAGGCCTTAAACTAATCCAAACAATAACCCGACCCCTATACCTAATTTTTTTCTGTTTCTCTCCCTAACCCTAACTATATTCTGAGCACTGACCCTGACACTAACACTAAACATAGCTCTAAACCTGACAATAAAACAAAGTCTAAACTTAATACTAGACTTAGCGATAACCCTTACCCTACAACTAGCCATAATTAGAACTCTAGACCTTACATTACCCATAGAACTAAACCTAGGTTTAAACCTAACACAAAACCAGCCGTAATCTGAGGCCTAAGTCTACCCTAAGCATAACCTTCACCCTACACCTAGCTCTAAACCTAACCCTAACCTTCTCCTTAGTCCTAACCCTAGCTCGCGGCCTAAGCCATAGCCTAAACATAACCCTAGTTCTATCACTACACATAACCCTAACCCTAGCCCTAATCCTAAACTTAACCCTAGCTCTAACCCTAGCTCTAACCCTATCCATTACCTTAACTCTAACACTTAATGTAATGATAACCCTAGCCTAACCCTAATCAAAACCCTGACCAAAAGCATAAACCTAACCCTAGACCAAGCCGTAAACCTAACCATTGCTTTAGCCCTAACCCTAACACAAACCTTAACCCTTAACCTAAACCCAACAGTAAACCCAGTTTTAAAACTAAATTTAACCCTAAACTAAACTTACCCCTAAACATAAACTTACATCTAACCTAATCTATTACCCTAAACCTAACACTAAATCTAATGAGAACCCTAGCCCTAACCCTAAACCTAAATCTTACCAAATCAATAACCTTAACCCTACACCTAACACTAATCCTAGCCCTCACCCTAGGAATAACCCTAGCTCAAAATGTAAACTTTACCCTAAATCTAACCCTAACCTACCCTAAGCTTGGGTTACTAGACCTAACACAAACCCTAACCCTAATTCCAGCCTTTATCTTAACCATAAACTTAGCCCTAACACTAGGTGTAACCCTATATATTATCCTTATGATAATCCTAACCCTAATGCTAATCCTAGATCTAACCCTTTTCTCATTGCTGTCTCAAAACCTCTCCATTACCCTAAACCTACACTGAACCCTAAACCAAACTCTATCCATAATCCTAAGCCTAACTCTAATGCTCATTTAAGCCTTATCCCTAAACCTTAACGTAAAACTAAACTTAAACATGATCATGACCCTAAAAATACACCTAGGTCTAAACCTGACCCTTACACTAAGCCTAACACTTACTCTAGAGCTAGACACAAACCTAACCCAAAATCTACCCCTAGGGCTAGGTTTAGGGTTAACTGTAACACTAGACCTACATTAGCACTAGCCCTATTTCTAGACCTAACACTACAACAAACAATAGCCCTCATCCTAGCCATAAACCAATCCTTAATCATAACCTTAACCCTAACCCTAGCCCTAACTCTAATTCTAACGCTCACCCTACTTCTAAACCTTGCTATAACAACATCCCTTACCCTAAACATAACCATAACCCTAATCCCAACACTAGGCCTAAGCTGAACACTAACACTAGCCCTAATCGTAGCCCTATATTAGCCCTATCCCTAAAACTAACCATAATCCTAGCCCTAAGACTAAATCTAACCCTCACTGTATACCTATTCTTGTTTCTAAATGTATCCATTACCGTAACCCTAAACCTAGTCCTAACCCTTGCCTTATCCTTAGACCTAGCCCTAACCCTAGATCTAATGCTAATCCCAAATCTAAATCTAACTCTAAGCCTAAGCCTAACATTAACACTAGCATTAACCCTTCTAATCATATAACTAGCACTAACCCTAAACCTAGGACTAAAACAAAACTGAGCAATACCCTAACACTAAACCTTAACTAAAACCAAACCCTAACAGTACACCTAGACCTAATCTAGCCCTAAATCAAGTACTAACTCTAACCATAAAACTTACCCTGACCCTGAATCATATCTTAACATTCACCCTAGCTCTAAACACAACCCTAAAATTAAACAAAACTGTAACTGTAACCCTTGCACTTATTTGAGTCCTAACCCTAACCCTAACACTAAAACTAACCCTGACCCTGACTCTGACCATTACCCTAAACTTAGCACTAACTTAACCCAAAACCTAGCCCTAATCTGAGCCATAACCCGAGTTTTAAACCTAATACTAACCCTAACTCTAGCCATAATCATAACCATAACCCTAGCCCTAACACTAGCTCTAACCCTATCCATTGCCATAACCATAACCCTAATGCTAACCCTAGGCCTAAACTAATACTATCTGTAATCCTCAACCTATTCATTACGTAAACCAAACTTAAACCCTAAAACTAACCCTATCATTAAATCTAAACACTAACCCTTAGCCTAAGCATAACATGAACACTAGCCCTAACCCTAACCCTAATCAAAAAACTAGCTTTAACCCTAACCCTAGCACTAAAACAAAACCAAGCAATATCCCTAACACTAAACCTTAACTTAAACCAAACCCTAGCACTACACCTCGTCGTAACCCTAGCCTTAATTCGAGTCCTAACCTTAACCTTAATACCAACCCTGACTCGGACTCATATCTTAACACTCATCCTAGCTCTAAACACCACCCTAACCTTACAGTAACCCTAGCCTTATTTCAAGTCCTAACCCTAACCCTAAAACTAACCCTGACCCTATTAACCTAACACTAACACTCGCTCTAAATATCACCCTAACCTTAAACCTAATCCTAACACTAGAGTTTTAACCCCTAAACATAAACAAAAATTAACCCTAATTGTAACCCTAGTTCTTACATTAGCCATTGCTCTAACCCTAGCCTAAACCTAACACAAAACTAGCCCTAATCCGAGCACTAAAACTATCTTTGACCCTAACACTAGCTCTAACCCTATACCTTACCCAAAGCCCAACCCTAAATCTAATGCTATCCCTAATCCTTAACCTAATACAAACTCTAATCCTATTACTTGTCCTAACCCTAGAACTCATTACAGCTCTAAACATAACCTAAATCCTAACCCTAACCCTGACCCTTATTCTGACCCTAACACTAATCATAGGTCTAAACCTGTACCTAACCTCAAACTGAACCCTAACACTAGCCCTACCGGTAACCTATACATAAACCTAATCCTAATTCTAGCCCTAGACCTAAACCTAATTCTAAATCTAGCCATAACTCCAACCCTAGACCTATAGAAAAACCTAGACCAAACCCTAACAATACCCTTAGCCTAAGCCAAACACTAACCCATCCGCTAGACCTAACTCTAGACCTAATTCTTGCTTTAACTTTAACCATAACCCTAACCTGAACACTGATCCTGACACTAACAGTAGCCCTAGCATAAACATCACCCTAACCCTAAACAAGCCCTAAAACTATACTTAGCCCTAATATTAACGCTAAAAATAGCCCAAGTCATAACAAGTTTGTACATTAGCTGTAGCCCTAACCTATCACAAAACTAAGCACTAAACCAAGCTCTACCCTTGCTTTAACCCGAAAGCTAATCCTAACTAAAAAGAGTCTTAACCCTAATTCTAAGCCTAACCCTAGAATTAATCCTTAGAATAACCCTAGCCCTAACCTTAGCTCTAACCTATCAATTACCCTAATGATAACACTAACCCTTATGCTAACCCTAGGCAAAACCCTAATCATATCCCTAACCCTAACCCTATCCATTACCCTACAATTAACCTGAACACTAAACGTAAAACTATCATCACCCTATTCTTTTTTTTTTAATTTTTTATTGTGGGTTGTTCAAAACATTACAAATTTCTTGACATATCATATTCGACACTTTGATTCAAGTGGGTTATGAACTCCCACCTTCACCCCGTACATAGATTGCAGAATCACATCAGTTACACATCCATTGATTTACAAATTGCCATACTAGTGTCTGTTGTGCTCCTCTGCCTTTCCCATCCTCCACCCTCCCCCCTCCCCACTCTCTCCTCCCTCCTCCCTCCTCCTCCTCCTCCTCTCCTCCTC